>NW_020230587.1:222500-420785 GCF_003227715.2 Harpegnathos saltator | reverse complement strand
CTATTACTAAATCTAAAAAATATATGATTACACTTCTCTGAATGGTTGGTAACCAATAACCAGGAAAACTTTTAAACACTGATAAAATTCGAAGTAGATGAAATTTTCTAAAATCGCGTAAAGGAAGTTACGTTACGTAGTTATTTACAGAATTGTTAAAGATCTCGTCATTCTCGTATAAACATTCGGCATTTATTTTCACGGACATTTAAAAATTTAAAATTATAAAAAATATAAAAAAGATTAGCAGAAGACTATGCAGACATTTTTACGATAAATCTGAGGTTATATATTTAGCTATGCAATCTATTAATCGAGATTAGAAAGCCATAATAACATCATAATATGTTAATGATTCTTGTTTAAAACAATAATAAAAAAAGCAAAAATTAAATAAATTGCTCTCAAACTTTTCATGGATAATAATCACACATAATTTTTCTATTGTTTTTATTGTTATTACAATACATTGTTATTAACCCTCCATGGACCAGATGAATAAAAGTTACGTCCTGAACTATATGGGATTTTGGAACATAGGAAACAAGAGTAATTTCTTTTTGAAACCCAAATAGAAGAGGTTCTTTTTTGTACTTTGTCTTGAATTGAAACGGAATGCAAGTTTTGTTTGCACATAATTTAGCAGTTTTAAAACTGCTAGGGTTAATTTAATCCTACATAGTTCATGAAAAGCTAACACTTAATAGTGCGTTGAATTTGTCTTAAAGTCTTCTATAATTATATAAAAAAGACTATATAATACCATTTTTTTTTTATTCAAATTAACTTTCATTTTTTATGAAAAAAATCTTTTCTCTTTTTTTTCTTAGGTTTTTAATGAGTAATCTGTATAAAGCAGATGATTTCGTTACAATTTTTTCTTTAGACCTGTCTAAAAAATCGTGCGCACCGTTGTGCTAAACATCCAATATATATGTACGTATATAGATATGTAACGTATATATGTGTATATTAGATATAATAAATAGATAAATAAATAGATACATATATAGATAAATAGATAGATAAATAAACATATAGGTAAATAAATAGATAAATAAATAAGTAAATAATGAGAGAAAAGGAGGATAGGAGAGTGAGAAGGAAAGGGAGAAAGTACATGGCGCGTCTACACGCGCAAAAATATGTGTATAAGCTTTTGTATAAAAATTAAGGTAAAATATTAAAACGAAAGAAGTAAAAGTATTTAAAAACAAGAAGAACAATGACAGTTATTGCGTTAAATCATTCTTGAATTGTCAAAATGTTGAAAGATAAAAGTTAAACGGAATAAAGAGAAATGTATTCCTAATGTTATTGCATAATCTTTTTAAACAGAATGTTATTAACAATTAGCGAAACAAACAAAACGAATTTCTGCAAAGTCATTATATAAAAATAAAAAAAACTAGGAAATATATTTATTAATACTGATTGAAATATTTATTTTTATTGTATCCTTTGACTTAAATTATCATAATTTATTAATACTTTTTTATATAACACATTTTTGTTAATATTTTCAACAAATAAGATAGAACAACTTTTATATTTCAGTACATATTATATACAGGGTGTTTGATAGCTGATCATGCAGACGAAAGATGGAGATAGATTGGGTGTAGCCGAGAAGAAAAGTCATGTACCATAATGTCAAATTGGCAATAGTTACCGAGTTATTAATTAAAACATGTGAGCCAACGAGCACGTAGAGAGCGGAGGGCGGCCGCAGTAAGCACGTAGACATTTGATACAGGCGGAGTCAGCAAGTAGCGATAGGCAAGCGCACGCGGCGAGGGGCAACGTAAGTGACAAGAGGCGATCGCGCGCGATGAGGAGCGAGCGAGCTTTTTCTTTATAGCTTTTTCCTTATAGCTCGCTCGCTCCTCGTCGTTCGCGCTCGCTCGCTCCTCGTCGCGCGCGCTCGCCTCTTGTCGTTTACGTTGCCCCTCGCCGCGTGTGTTTGCCTATTGCCACTCGCTGACTCCGCCTGTATCAAATGTCTACGTGCTTACTGCGGCCGCCCTCCGCTCTCTACGCGCTCGTTGGCTCACATGTTTTAATTAATAACTCGGTAACTATTGCCAATTTGACATTATGGTACATGACTTTTTTTCTCGGCTACACCCAATCTATCCCCAACTTTCGTCTGCATGATCTGCTATCAAACACTCTGTATATAATCCCGGGACCAGTCCAAAAAATCCCGAAATCCCGGGATCCTAAATTGTATCCAGGACTGGAAACTCTATCCAGGATGTACCGCGTGGAGGTTGCATGGTCGGACTTTACACCCCTGTGTATGTGTGTGTGTGTGTGTGCGTGTGTGCGCGTGTATGTGCGCGCGCGCGTGTGTGTGTGTTTGTGTGTGTCAGCAGAGATAAGGACCCCGCGGTTCGTCACTCCCGTAGTATTTAATGACTCCAAATCCTCTCTGCTGTGTGTGTGTGCGCGCGCGCATACGTGCGTGTGTATGTAGACGGGGTTTTACTAAATTAAGTATTCAAATTGTCTTCCATCTCCTGCTTGACAATGACCTAATCATAGATGAAATTCATTTAAACAATTTTGTGCAGAGAGGTGCGGAATCTGCAAATCGGTAAAATTTTAAATTACTTCGTCTGATTTACTTTCTAAAATAGAAATGGAAAATTATATATATGAAGTTTATTCAGTTACAATATTCTATTAAAAATACACTCGATTATTTGCGTCAAAATTTTATTTTGTCCAAATATTATTGATCATGAAACAGAATAAATTTAAACATTAATAAAATACTTCGATCGCGCGCACGTATGAAATAATTTTCCAAAACGATAAAATTGTTAAACAAGTTTATAAATCATCGAACACGCGCAAGAATATAATTCAAAACAATGCAAAAAACAGAAATAAAATAATAATAATAAAATTTTCTTTTATATGTTAAGTTTTTTCCCTTTTAATAAGAATGATACGCATAAGAATAATACATACAATGTTTGGTTTACACAATTTTACTTTAATTGAACCGTCAAAAAAAATCATAGTTTATAATGTAACGCCAATTTTGTTAATATGAAAATATTGTAGAAATTTCACCCATTAATTTATTATTAAAGTTATGTTAGAAATATAATATTATCCCTGTTAATTCTTTAGCAGTAACAACGTAAAACCATTTTCTAAAATTACATATAAGCATAAAAATATATTTCATTATGATATGCTACTCAGATTTTTTTCCATACTAATCAGTTAAAGATAATGGTTCAACAAATTAACAAGAGAAAGCTTAGTCAATCATTTACTTGGAATTTTACGTTTAGTTATTGAAAAATTCCTAATTGTAAGTAATAATTAAGCACCCATATATTTAATATTTTCGTAAAAAACATAAAATAGGTTTTAAATTGAATAAATATTTAGTAAATGTTTTTTAATAAATTTGTAAAAGACCTTGATAATAGAAGATCTAATCATCAGTCTTGTTATAAAATTCTCCAGGAACCTATGTATAGCTCCAAAACCCTATTAATAAACCACATATCCACATATCTCATTTGAAACGCGATTTTGTTGAAGGTTGAATTAAACCATGTCCGTTAACTCGTCAATAATTGATTCGGGCCACTAGCGCAGAATGAAAATTCACGTAAATTTAAATGTATCTATCACAATTCACCATAGTGAAATAATTGAAAAAAGAAATTAAAGGCAACATTGTAATATACAAATAAATTAGAATAAGCGAAAGCACGTAATCAAGTTTTCGACCAGTCCGAATGTAACGAAAAAAATCAGCTGTTTTGAGAGCGTCCCAAAAGCGTAGGTGTGTCTCATTTCAAGACGACGCAATAGCCCATCCGCGAAATTGAACGTTTAACGTCACACTGAAGGTCTTCTGAACGAGAAGACTCTGTATACACACGTTTATACGACAAGAAACAAGACATGAGCCGAGTCTGCGCTCTTTACACGTGAATAATATGGAAAAGCGACGGAAAGCAAGGCATATGAAAAAGATAGCACACAACGATACTGCCAAAAACCCGTGAATACGTGTTCACTATTTCAACTGTTGCGAGATGCAAGTTAACTCAATCTAGTTGTATATTCTAGTTGTAATTGAGTTCAATATTTAACATGCAATAATAGTACAGTGAATAGAATATATCATTTTCCGATGATAGTGCAAGCATATTCTTTATATACATAAAAAGATATTTTAATATACAATAATACCTCATGAATAAAATTATAATAGTGTTCAATAAATAAGCGTGATAAGTAATGAGAAGAATTGATTTTTTGTTACAATAAAAAAAATACATACAGGGTGTCCCATTTTAATGTCCCATCCCAAATAACTTTTTTATTTTTGATTGTAGAAAACAATGTTTCAGACAAATATTATATGGTTTTGAAAAGAGCATAAGATGATGTCATTAGTTTGACATTGAATAGTTTCTTGAAGGTCACATAAAGGTCATCTTTAATTTCTTAAATGGAACTGCCTACTTTTCATTACATATTCTTCTAGCTTATATCGAGAGCTTTCTACAACCCTATTATTAAGTACCTTTTTCGTTAATATTAAGCAAATAAAAAACTATTTCAGACAAAAGTTGTTTAATTAATTGGTAGAAAAAGATGATATAATAAAAAACTGGAATTTTCATTTAAGAAAATTGATGATCAGTGAATATCTCGAAAGTGGCGCCATCTATAAACAAAATGCTATCGCTGTCCTATGTTCCCCTTCAAACTAAACAACTTTTGTCTTAAGCATTTTTCGATTTAACGCAGTGTTTCTAAGATATTTGAGTGAGTCCTTTAAAATGAGACACCCTGTATATGTAATTTAATCAAATTTAAATAAAAATAGGAAACATTAAATTTGGACTAAAATAAATCTACTGTCTACATTTTACTATCTTATTTTATATGTATGTATCTTTTACTATCTTAAAATGTTTTAATATTTATAATTAATTTTTCAATATATTTTATTTTCATTTTTTTAATTCTGGAGATTTCTGTATTATATATAAGCCAATCACTATATCCGCTATTATTTATAGAATGACAGACATATTGCTATATATATTCAGATATGTTCAGTGATTATTTAATCTTATGAAGACCTCTAATCAAGAGGCACACCGTGCCTATTATATGCGAAACTGCGAGTTGAAACGAGGTGAGATATTCATATCTCAGCAATGGCTGAACCGATCGAGGTTTTTTTAGTCCCAATCGATTCGGTCTTAAAAATAGGGAGCAAAATGTTCTTGTGATTTTTGTGTACATTGTCTCTAAGTGGAGGTATTTTAAGTAAAAGTCCGAATCACGGAAAATTTCGATTCAGTAAGAAAGTAAGAAACTTCGGACGCATAAGAGTGGGGATATGTGCATCTCGTTTTTTCGACACCAGGGGCGCTACAAGAGCGCTAAACAAGCAGAAAGCAGCGAATGCGAGCGTGTAAGCGAGGGATATGCTATAGAATACAATATAGGACAAAATGTGCGAGAGAGAAAGTGAGAGAGAGGAGTGAGAGCGAGAGAGAGAGAGAGAGAGAGAGAGAGAGAGAGAGAGAGAGAGAGAAAGAGGATATAAAATAAATATATATATATATATATACAGGGTGGACCATTTTAACATTTAATGGAGAATAACTCGACCGGTGAGCGAAATAATGAAAAAAGTTTCATACAAAAGTTGTTGGACAAGGAGGGGGACGTATGACCATGTCCTTGAATTTGACCTTGACTTTGACCTTAGGGGTTATTTGAAGGTCAAATAACATTTTTTAAATGGAATTGCCTATTTTCGACCCCGGATTTGGAAAGAGCGGGAAATTTTAGAATAAGATATGGTATGATCGATAAGATCAAATGTCATGTTTTGAGGTCATTTCAAAGTCAAAAGGAACTTGTACGTGTATTCATGCGAAAATCGTATCTGTATACGGGGATTTCTAAATTATCTCCTACACTTAGCATTACCCAGAGACAACGACGTGGACGTGGTAGAATTCTGCCTCTTTCGGGGTGCTTGTTTAGAGTGAGTCCCCTTGCCTCTCACTATGCATACTTTGCTATTGTTAATCTAGCTATTCAAAAGGTTTTCGAAAGTTGCACCGTTAGCATTTATGCAATAATTGAGCCTTCTTTGGAAATGGGCCACTGTGCTGAGCAAGACATTTCGTGGAATCGCTTCACAAGCTCGTCTTATGCGATTTTCCATATCTTCTCTTCTTGTTGGTTCTTCTTTGAAAACAACTTCTTTCAAATAGCCCCAGAGATAAAAATCGAGTGACGTCAAATCAGGAGAACGAGGAGGCCATGCAATCGGACCCTCTCGACCAATCCATCGGTTCGGGTACCTTTCATCTAAAAACCTCCTGACTATACGTGCAAAGTGCGGTGGTGCACCATCCTGTTGGAAGAACATCCTTCGCCTGGTTTCCAAGTCTACGTTCTCCAACAAATGAGGCAATTGGTCTGTGAGCAAATCGAGGTACGTATTTGCATTCACAGTACGTTCGAAAAAGAATGGACCGACCAAGTATCCATTAACAATCCCGCACCAGACATTGAGGCTCCAGCGGTGTTGATTGTCAATCGCTCTATGCCAGTGCGGATTGGTATCGGACCAATAATGGCAATTATGCCGGTTCAACTCCCCTGTGTTCTTGAACGTCGCTTCATCGGAAAATATCACAAATCTAAAAAAATTAGGGTCCCGATCGATCTGCTGTAAGGCCCACCGGCAGAACTCGAGGCGTCGATCAAAATCGGCAGGTAATAATGTTTGGGTCAAAGTGATATGATAAGCATGGTACTTCCGAGCCTTCAAAATCCGCAAGATTGTGGACTTCGGTATTCCTGTGGATACCTCCAGTCTACGGCTCGAAATATGAGGATCGAGATAGACCGATGCCAAAATAGTCAGCACTCGAACGTCATTCTCGTCATATTCGTGATGACGACGTTGACGTGTCATTTGCCCAGTACGTGCCCTCGTGGTCAAATTTCTGATCGTCACGTTACACGGATGTCGTCTCCTCGGAAAGCGCTGAGCGTAAAGTGCTGCGGCATTCACATGTGGCCGGTAGGAGCACGCAGAGAAAGACAATATGTCCACGTCGCTTCCGAGTAATGCTCACATTTTTCACTCGTAAGGAATTATTCGCTGAGAATACAAAATAGTGTTATCATTGTTATTATTATCATTATCCGCCCAAAAATAATATTGATAATAATAATTATAACAATAATTATTATAAAGCTAGTATAATAAATATTGTTCATTAAGATAAAACTCAATTATTATCATACAGCTTGTCTCTTAGTATTAATAAGCAGAGATCTGGTGTGATTAAAATGGGAGATTATACACTCAATGAGATCGTTGATATGATTTATATTTTAGGAGAATGTCGAGGTGTCTATGTGAATGCCGCAACACTTTACGCTCAGCGCTTTCCGAGGAGACGACATCCGTGTAACGTGACGATCAGAAATTTGACCACGAGGGCACGTACTGGGCAAATGACACGTCAACGTCGTCATCACGAATATGACGAGAATGACGTTCGAGTGCTGACTATTTTGGCATCGGTCTATCTCGATCCTCATATTTCGAGCCGTAGACTGGAGGTATCCACAGGAATACCGAAGTCCACAATCTTGCGGATTTTGAAGGCTCGGAAGTACCATGCTTATCATATCACTTTGACCCAAACATTATTACCTGCCGATTTTGATCGACGCCTCGAGTTCTGCCGGTGGGCCTTACAGCAGATCGATCGGGACCCTAATTTTTTTAGATTTGTGATATTTTCCGATGAAGCGACGTTCAAGAACACAGGGGAGTTGAACCGGCATAATTGCCATTATTGGTCCGATACCAATCCGCACTGGCATAGAGCGATTGACAATCAACACCGCTGGAGCCTCAATGTCTGGTGCGGGATTGTTAATGGATACTTGGTCGGTCCATTCTTTTTCGAACGTACTGTGAATGCAAATACGTACCTCGATTTGCTCACAGACCAATTGCCTCATTTGTTGGAGAACGTAGACTTGGAAACCAGGCGAAGGATGTTCTTCCAACAGGATGGTGCACCACCGCACTTTGCACGTATAGTCAGGAGGTTTTTAGATGAAAGGTACCCGAACCGATGGATTGGTCGAGAGGGTCCGATTGCATGGCCTCCTCGTTCTCCTGATTTGACGTCACTCGATTTTTATCTCTGGGGCTATTTGAAAGAAGTTGTTTTCAAAGAAGAACCAACAAGAAGAGAAGATATGGAAAATCGCATAAGACGAGCTTGTGAAGCGATTCCACGAAATGTCTTGCTCAGCACAGTGGCCCATTTCCAAAGAAGGCTCAATTATTGCATAAATGCTAACGGTGCAACTTTCGAAAACCTTTTGAATAGCTAGATTAACAATAGCAAAGTATGCATAGTGAGAGGCAAGGGGACTCACTCTAAACAAGCACCCCGAAAGAGGCAGAATTCTACCACGTCCACGTCGTTGTCTCTGGGTAATGCTAAGTGTAGAAGATAATTTAGAAATCCCCGTATACAGATACGATTTTCGCATGAATACACGTACAAGTTCCTTTTGACTTTGAAATGACCTCAAAATATGACATTTGATCTTATCGATCATACCATATCCTATTCTAAAATTTCCCGCTCTTTCCAAATCCGGGGTCGAAAATAGGCAATTCCATTTAAAAAATGTTATTTGACCTTCAAATAACCCCTAAGGTCAAAGTCAAAGTCAAATTCAAGGATATGGTCATACGTCCCCCTCCTTGTCCAACAACTTTTGTATGAAACTTTTTTCATTATTTCGCTCACCGGTCGAGTTATTCTCCATTAAATGTTAAAATGGTCCACCCTGTATATATATATATACTTACGTATAGTGTGTTTAATAGTTGATCATGCAGATGAAAGTTGGAGATAGATTGGGTGTAGCCGAGAAGAAAAGTCATGTACCATAATGTCAAATTGCCAATAGTTATCGAGTTATTAATTAAAACATGTGAGCCAACGAGCGCGTAGAGAGCGGAGGGCGACCGCAGTAAGCACGTAGACATTTGATACAGGCGGAGTCAGCGAGTGGCGATAGGCGAGCGCGAGCGGCGAAGGGCAACGTAAACGACAAGAGGCGAGCGCGCGCGACGAGGAGCGAGCAAGCGCGAACGACGAGGAGCGAGCGAGCGCGAACGACGAGGAGCGAGCGAGCGCAAGCGACAAGAGGCGAGCGAGCGCGACGAAGAGCGAGCGAGTGCGAACGACGAGGAGCGAGCTATAAGGAAAAAGCTATAAAGAAAAAGCTCGCTCGCTCCTCGTCGCGCGCAATCGCCTCTTGTCGCTTACGTTGCCCCTCGCCGCTCGCGCTTGCCTATCGACACTCGCTGACTCCGCCTGTATCAAATGTCTACGTGCTTACTGTGGCCGCCCTCCGCTCTCTACGCTCGTTGGCTCACATGTTTTAATTAATAACTCGGTAACTATTGCCAATTTGACATTATGGTACATGACTTTTCTTCTCGGTTACACCCAATCTATCTCCAACTTTCGTCTGCATGATCAGCTATCAAATATCCTGTATATAGAACATTGCAATTACATGTTAATTTTTCTTATGTTTAACTGGCGCATCTGAATATTACCATTATTATCCAAATTACTAGTTGTAAGCCTAATTTAATATCATTTCTTTTATAAAAAATACAAGTTTAAATGATATTTCAAATTAGTTTTTATTTACATTTATTAACATTATTTATTATTTTATTAACATTTATTAACAATATTTAGAAAATATTCTTCCATATTTTAGCCATATTCCGTTTTGTATTGTCTAATTCGGATAAAAAAGTGCATAAACTTGGCGCCTTTTTTTATTCATTTATTCTTGTTTTAAGCAATTTCCTACGGAATCACATATTTTGTTTTGCGTAAATGACATTAAACCTGAGCAAAAAAGGTTTATATTTATTGGTTATATATATGAAACATATATAGTTTTATATGATCTATATATAAATATTGTTATATGTGATCACATATATAATTAAGATTATACTACACGTCTCGTTCTCGATGATAAATATGTAGTTGTCTCAGTTCAGTCGACATCTCACAACGTTTAGCGCATTTAACACAGATGGCGCGCCTGCTGGCCCTTTCCCCAGGCCCACGTTCCCCGCGTCCTCTGCAACCATATTGTTTCGTTGTGCTCGGGATCTCGCACGTTCGCTACGTAGCTAATTAAAAACCATCAATAGACAAAGGTTATATGATGTCTAAGTCAAAGAAGAGAAGGCATTCGAGATCGAGATCAAGAGAAGGATCGAGGAATAGTAAAAGGAAACGAGAGAATTCTAGCGAGAAGCTGCGAAGAATGCAGGATCAACTGGATAACCTCACTAACGCTATCACGACACTAGTGAAAGAGAAGCCCAAACGGCTTCGAGCCACTCAGATCGACAAATACCATTAGAGGTTGATGCTGGGACGTAAGATGGTTATAAGCTGATAACACATTGGGGGAAATACCGCTCAACAATTCCATACGAATTTTGAGAGTCGAAATCCATACGAGTTCGACAAGGGTTAAAAAACGTAAATAAGTTCAATAAGAACAGAATATTTACGTAAAACACAATAAGTGTAACCCTCCCTCCCCTCGATAATTAGGATTGGTGAGTATACACATACATATGTATAATTTTCAGACTTAACCATATATGAGGGGAATAAAGAAGGTAATGTACCAGCAAATAGCGTTGCAATACCTAATAACGGAAAAGTAATACAGGCAACGAGTACTGACAGGGATCAGCCAGAGACTTTTGAGAGAAAGAGTGTTAGCGAAGAAATGTCTAAGATCTTGGGAGAAGATCAGGACGCATCAAAGCTGCTAGAATTGAAATTTCATCCAGAGTTAAAAGATAGATGGCAAAAATGGATGAAAGATGGTCTACCGAAGGCAAATAAAAAATCGATATCAGATATATATCCAAGGAATGATGACTTCTTTACAGAAGCACCGAAAGTGAATCTAGAAGTGGTACCAGTCTTGACAGAAATTGCTGTTAAGAGGAATCAACACTTCGCTGAAACGCAACATTGCGTTGGATCGGCTATTTCGGCACTAGGGGCCGCAGTTTCCGTATTACTGGAAGATCCCGAAGAAGGCATAGACCAAGAACAATTCACAAAATATCTTTGTGATGCCGGGCAGCTATTAACCAAAGTATTTTATCAACAGTCGATAGCGAGGAAAGCGTTCATCACACCGTTAATGAACAAAGTCGTGAAACCAACTTTAGAAGCAGCAAGGTCAGATCAGTAGTTATATGGAGAAAGATTTGCAGAACAAGTCAAAGAAGCAGAATCTCTAGAAAAAGCGTGTGCTAATATTAAGGCCCAGGAAAGAAAGACAAGTACTCAAAAGGCTTTAACAGGTTGGAACCAGGAAAACGTAAAATACCCACCTGGCAAATATTGGCAGGTGGGCTATCAGAGATATCAGCAGAATGCATACCAGAGGAGAAATGTAGTCAGGTTCAAACCCAGGATTCAGAAAACGAATCAATCAGGGAGGTCCAGCAGTCGGACGACGAACCGATCATCGTTGAAGAAATAACGAGGGTAATCGACATAGCAGGTCGCCTTTCTACATATAGGGAGAACTGGAAAGATATTACATCCGACTGATTTATTTGGCGCTGTTTAAAAGGATATCGGATCCCGTTTCGGGAATTTCCAAATCAAAGCAATCCTCCAAAAAGCACAGACGTTCTAAAAGATCAGTTAAAGATGATCAAATTAGAAATTGATAAAATGCTACTAAAAAAGATCATAGAAGAATGTAAGGAAACTAGTGGGCAGTTTATATCAGCATATTTTCTAATTAAGAAAGCGGATGGTACAAACAGGTTTATATTTAATTTAAAGAATTTAAATCAATTCATTGACCCTGTACATTTTAAGATGGAAGATATTCGGTCGGCAAAAAATGTTGACAAAAGGAGCAAACATGGGGTCACTAGAACTTAAAGACGCATATCACTTGGTTCCTGTGCAGGAGGAGCATAGAAAATTCCTCAGATTTAAATTCTCGGATAAGCTGTATCAATTTACATGTCTACCGTTCGGTTTGTGTACCAGTCCGTATGTCTTCACAAAACTGATGAAACCAGTCATTAATCAACTAAGATTACAAGGAATATTGTCAGTGATATACCTAGACGATATTCTTTTTATACATAGATCTAAAGAAATCTGTCAAAGCAATATTAACTATGCTATAAGTTTCCTAGAACATTTAGGTTTTGTAATAAATTATCGAAAGAGTGCGGTGACACCTAGCCAAGAATGCAATTATTTAGGTTTTAATATTAACTCGAAAAAATTTAGTTTAGAATTAACGAAGAGAAAAAAAGTCAGATTATGAGTTTGCTGAATCAATATAACGAGGAGAAGAGATACAGAATTCGAGATATAGCAAAATTGCTTGGGGTCTTAACAGCTGCATGCCCTGCAATAGCATATGGTAAAGTATATACGAAGAGATTAGAGAGAGAAAAATTTCTAGCGTTAACACTTAATAATAATGATTTTGAGGGACGGATGCGTATAAAACGACAGGCCAAACATTAAAAAAAATGTTCGACAAAATATTTTTGAATTTTAGTCTTTCTTTTACATATAAATCTGAAAAATTAGCCATGTAACTAATAGTGAAATGTGTTAGAAATTAGACGTTACCGCATTTTCGTATTTGTTACATTTAACTATCATATATTTAAGAAATACTACATGCCTGTCAAATTTCATGAAAACCGAATCAAGGTTAAATATGGGATACTATTAAAGATTATTTTTATGATTTTCTATTTTACATCTATACACGATTTATCTGAAGACATTGAAATATCTCGAGAACTATGCATTGGATAAAAAAAAGTGGTTAATGAAAGTTGTTAGTCTCGAAGGAGGACATCCAACGATATCAAACTCGACCTCCCACCCCACCCCCTAGGGGTGGGCGTTGGGGGCAACTTTGAAATTTTAAATAGAAACCCCCATTTTTTATTGCAGATACGGATTCTACGCCACAAAATACGTAAATTTTATCCGAAACTTTTTTTTGATTCGTGATAGATGGCGCTGTAATCGCAAAAAATTATATTTTCCGCAATTCTCCAGAAATGATCATTGGATTGAGAAATAAAAAATACCTGTTCAATATTTTTAAAGAACATAATAAAAGTTATTCCCCCCCCATCCTCTCGGGGTAGAGTGGGTGATAACGTTCAAATCTCAAATGGGAACCCGAATCGAAGAGGGAACTGCTCGACGCGCCACTGTGGGTATATGGCGAACTACGGCTTATTATAAAAGGCAGTGCAATGCCTTATTATAAAAGGCAATGCAATGCCTACGGCTTATTATAAAAGGCAGTGCAATTGAGATTTGAACGTTATCACCCACCCTACCCCGAGAGGATGGGGGTAATAACTTTTATTATGTTTTTTAAAAATATTGAACAGGTATTTTTTATTTCTCAATCCAATGATCATTTCTGGAGAATTGCGGAAAATATAATTTTTTGCGATTACAACGCCATCTATCACGAATCAAAAAAAAAGTTTCGGACAAAATTTACATATTTTGTGGCGTAGAATCCGTATCTGCAATAAAAAATGGGGGTTTCCATTTAAGATTTCAAAGTTGCCCCCAACCCCCACCCCCAGGGAGTGGGGTGGGAGGTCGAGTTTGGTATCATTGGATGTCCCCCTTCAAGACTAACAACTTTCATTAACCACTTTTTTTTATCCAATGCATAGTTCTCGAGATATTTCAATGTCTTCAGATAAATCGTGCACCCTGTATATGTAAGGCAAAAAATGGTACAAATAATATTAACTGTATTGGAGAAATATAGAAATGATATAGTGTAAGTAAAAGTTACACTAAATATATACTAGGGCTTATCAATAACTAGATAATAAGTTAAAAGTAAAATGAGAAAATAAAAAAATTAACTTATAACTTATGAATTAAGTATATCTATTAACTTTTAACTTGTAAAATATAATATTTAGTTATGTCAAAAAATATACCAATTTTAATTTATTAATCTTATTATATAAATTAAAATAAAATTTTTATTAATATAATCATTGTTAGCTCATATAAAATAAATAAAATAAAAATTAAAAGAAAATTGTCTCTTGTTTCTTTCAGCATCAATGTTCTTTTCTTGTATAGAATTCAAAGCACTAAAAAGTTGGTATTTTTCTCTAAAAGACAATCTCTCCATTATTTCATATAAATATAATCTACAGTTAAAGTTATTAATAACATATACAGGATGTTAGAAAGAGTTTAAAACTTAAAAGGGTAGTAAATAATATTCATTAAACTTTCTAAAGAACCACACGCGAATTCAAAAATCTGATTCCAATGAAACTTGGCATACACATAAGTTAAGATCAGATTTTTTTATTTTAATAAAACTGTTTACAAATAACTGTAGTAACAGGATATAAAAATTGTTTACGAGGAAAAATATAAAAGTATCCCCCTCCGATCATAATAAGCTTGAAATATGTTGAAATCTAGACCAAAATAAGAAACTCGTATCTTTATATACATGCCAATATATACTTTTTATGAAATTAAATACCCATTGGAAAAAAAAACTTTTTTTTGCAGCATACATCATCGAAATTGGAAAAAAATAGGAAAAATGTTCAAACCGAAAGTAATATAAAGTTTAAAATATATTTTATAACGCTTATATAAAAATGTTTTAATTTGTTATGTTTTGCAGCATATCTCCATTACTTACAATTTTCTTTTAAGTATAATTTTTTATAACCAAATAAAAAATCATTTTATACTAAATCCAACTATATCAATATATTTATATATCAATGTCATATTCTAGAAAAACAAGTTTATCGAAAATTAAGTAGAAATGTTTAAAAAAGTATTCCTCCATATATGCGCTATTCATGGCCGCTAAACACCTATTTCATACGTCGACGCAATGCATTCTTTTCGTACTTTCTCATAATAGATGATTCGTACAGAATCATGCAGGATATATATTAGATGTACAAATTAAATTAGTATCTTTACATTTCATGCCTTATGTCTTTAACAACTTGATTTAAAAGAAAAAAATTTTCTGTACAAAATCATTACAGGTAATGAAACATGGGTATTATACGACAATCCTTAAATGCAAAAAATTGTGGGTAAATCCCGGTCAACGAAGTCGATATCGACTCGAAAATCCAATATCCATGCAAAAAACGTTTTGATGAGTATCTGGTGAGTATCTGGTGAGATATGAAGAGTGCGGTGCATTACGAATTGCTAGATCCTGGTGAATTCAGACTATTATTGCGAAATATCATCAACAACAACTTATCTAGTTAAACAATGCATCGGAGCGAAAAGGACCTTATATTGACAACGCAGAAGTAGGCAAGTAATTTTGCAGCACGACAACGTTCGACCACATACTGCAATACAATTCTTTCGATAGAAGGATTTTTGGAGTGAATTTATATATAAGCCATAAATATATGTAAAATATGAATAATCCTTATAGGGTACCCCATTTTAAATAAGCCAGACAAAAATTGAAAAAAATAAAAGGTATTAAGAAACGTTTCAGACAAAAGTTGGATGGTTTCAAAGGGGACATAAAACAGCTATATCATTTTCTTTACAGATGGCACCACTTTCAAGATATTCACTGATCATTACTTTTCTTAAATAGAAATATCAATTTTTTATTATATTATCCTTTTTTATCAATTAGTTTAAATAACTTTTGTATGAAACATTTTTTTATTTATCTAACATTTTTTTAGATATTTAAGGAAAACTTGATAACTTTTTCAACATTTAACTCTCAACATTTTCAACATTTCAACATTTAACTTACGATATCTCACTAACTATTTGTTGGAAGAAAAAATGGTACTCGATTTTTTTACTGTATTTGGTCTCAAGAATATATTATTACAATAGTAAGCCCTAACTTTTGTTAATTTATCGACTTTCGGAAATTTCAAAATCATCAAATTAACAAGTCAGGGTGCTATTGTAACACTATATTCTTGAGACCAAATAGAGTAAAAAAGTCTAATACCATTTTTTCTTCTGACAAATATTAGGTCAATCGTAAAGTTCCGTCCGTTTTTTGCAAAACGTATAGCTTTATTTAAAAAGCAAAATGAAAAAGTACATTAATCAAAATATTGTCCATCGTTAGCGATGATTTTTTCCCATCTTTCGGTCAGCAAGCGAATTCCGCGACGAAATAATGACTCATCTTTGGAGGCTATCCAGTCAGAGATCCATTTTTCGACGTCTTCATAAAAATTGAAGTATTCGTCAGCAAGTGCGTGTGCCATCGACCGAAACAAGTGGTAGTTGAAAGGAGCAGTCTGCTGAATAAGCTGTATGGGGTAACATTTCCCAGCGAAGTGTTTCTAACATTTCCTTGACAAATTTTGTAACGTGAGGCCGAGCGTTGCCATGAAGCAAAATCACTTTATGCTGTCTTGTTTCATATTCTAGTCGTTTTTCGTGCAATGCTCAGCTCAAACGAATCATTTGTTCTCTGTAGAGAATCCCTGTGACTGTTTGACCACTCTTCAACAGCTCATGGTACAGCATACCCTTCTGATTCCACCAAATACAGAGCATTGTCTTCTTTCCGTGGATATTCCGCTTTCGCATCGATGTTGAGGGTTGGCCGGGATCGCAAATAGTTTTTCGACGTTTGAGGTTGTCAAAATAAATCAATTTTTCATCCCCAGTAATACGATGTAAAAACCCCTTTCTTTGTTGCCTAGCAAGCAGCAGAATTTCGCAGATGGTTTTTCGCCTTTCAATGTCTCTTGGTTTCAATACATATAGGACCTATTTTCCTTCCTTGTAAACCTTTCCTAAGGCTTTCAAACGATCGGAAATGACAGATTGACCACAATTTAATGCTTCTGCAAGTTGCTTTTGCGTTTGACATGGGTCTTCGTCCACCAATGCCTGCAATTCTTCGTCTTCGAATACTCTTGGCCGTCCAGAACGCTTTTTGACCTCTACATCAAAATCACTACTTTTAAAGCGTCGAAATCATTCTCTGCATATTTTATCGAAAGGAACATTATCACTATAAATTTCTACAAGCATGAGCTTCAGCTGCAGTTTTCTTCCAATTGAAGCAAAAGATTAACATTTCGTGCAAATGACACTTATTTGGCTCAAATTTCCACATTTTCGATGCAGTAAAAAACAATGTTATTGGTGCAAACGTATAGCTTTATGTACTGAATGTTATTGATAGATATCAAAACAAACTATTAAGCTTTGTTTAAACATTAGAGGTTAATGACAGTTCTAGCTATAGCTACTTGCTAGATGGACGGAACATTCCGATTTATCTAATAGTTAGTGAGATATTGTAAATTAAATATTAAAAGAGTTACCAAGTTTTCCTTAAATATCTCAAAAAATATTAGGCAAATAAAAAAATGTTTCAGACAAAAGTGGTTCAAATTAATTGATAGAAAAAATTATACAATAAAAAATTAGGGTTTCCATTTAAAAAAAATAATGATCAGTAAATATATCAAAAGTAGCGCCATCTGTAAACAAACTGATATAGTGTTTTCTGTCCCCCTTGAAACCATACAACTTTTGCCTAAAACGTTTCTTAATATCTTTCATATTTTTAGAGATTTTTGTCTGGCTCATTAAAATGAGACATCCAGTATATATACATATATATATATATATATATATGTATATACCGGATGTTTCAGACCACCCGATTTTTTCGTTAACGCGATATTTTAGAGAAAAATATTTTAGACAAAAATTATAGGGCTTCAAAGGATCTATTTACTAACGCTATGAATTTGATCTTGGGATAATCTTGAAAAGTCCAGTCAAGATCAACATAAAAATCTGAAATGGAAACCGCGATTTTTTATTATACGTCTTTTTCCACCAGTTAATTTGAACAACTTTTGTCTAAAATACTTTTTCATTTGCTTAATATTTTTCTAGATATTGAAGGGAAACTTGATAACTTTTTCAATATTTAACTTACGATATCTCGCTAACTAGTTGTCGGAAGAAAAAATGGTACTAAACTTTTTTGCTCTATTTAGTCTCAAGAATATATTGTTATAATAGCGCCCTAAATTTGGTTAATTTGATGATTTTGAAATTTCCAGAAATCAGCAAGATAACAAAAGTCAGGGCGCTATTGTAAAAATATATTCTTGAGACTAAATAGAGCAAAAAAGTTTAGTACCACTTTTTCTTCCGACAACTAGTTAGCGAGATATCGTAAGTTAAGGGGGGAACCTCATGTAAAATTTTTTTTCCTTTTTTTTATTGCTTGAAAAATTCATTTACCATCTGAAGAATATATTTCCAAAGTTTCAAAGCCTAAATCAAATCCTAAAGGTCCCTAAGAAGTCATCAAAGTGATGCGCTCTAATGGTACGAAAAGCAGGTATATGAGCGCGCACGCTTTCCGGCCTTTACCTTTCGATTTCTTGTGCAAAAATATTTATTAGTTTGCTCTCTGAGTAGTAGATGGCATTTTTATTGTTCAGAAGAAAATATTGTAACTTATTCGACCTATATAATGTGTATAACCATAATATTTTGTTTCCAAACAAACAGCTGAGAGACAACTCACTAACAGTATATCATTTTTTGCTGTGTCGTAATCTTTAATTATCGCTTGTTTTATATTATTTGCAAAAAGTTGCGTAAAGTTACAAAGGATGAGCCAAACCGTCGTCCTAACCGAGCTCGTCGTCGGCGATTTGAAGGCAATCAGTTTACGAATGTACCGAACGTGGAAGTCGATGAGGAAGTGAGCGAGGAAGCTAGCGCGTCTGCAAAAAAATTGAAGGCGTCAGAGGAAGATGTTGTTGTAAACCCTAGCATGTGTTATCGAATTATTGAATTTATCAGTGTTTTCTCTGCTCTCGCTGATTTACTTGTCTATAAAGTGTGCAAGCAAAAAGTTAAATTTGGACAATCAGGTGAAAGAGGTCTTGGTTTCAAAATTGCAGTGCAGTGTAGATGCGGAACTTCCCTCATTCAATCAGGACCGTTTATTCACAACGGTTATGAAATAAATAGACGTGTTGTTTTTGCTATGCGCTTACTCGGTGTTGCTCGAGAAGGTATCAATATTTTTTGTGGTATTATGGATTTAGGCAGTGGATTATTTATACAAGCTTACGACCGTATAATACAGCATATACATTCGTGTGTCAAAAAAAATTTTGCTTGGAGTTGCAAAATTGCAGTAGAAGAGGAAAAAAGAAATAATGAGAAGAATGGAAAGCCGTTACTAAATTTCACGGTAAGCGGCGATGGGTCGTGGAAAAAGCGCGGGTTCTCCTCTCTCTATGGCGTGACGACTCTTATCGCTTACTACTCGGGTAAAGTGATTGATTTAATCGTAAAAAGCAGCTACTGTCAAGCATGTACTTACTTTCGGCACCACGCTGACGATGATCAGAGTGCAGAGCATCTAGAAAATTGTGCCATAACTCATAAAGGATCTGCAGGTAAAATGGAGGTCGACGCTGTGCTTGAAATGTTTCGTCGTTCTGAGGAAAATTTTAATGTACGTTATACTAATTACGTCGGAGATGGTGATGCAAAAACTTTTAAGGCTATTCTAGAGGCTAAGCCGTATGAAGATGTTGAAGTGATAAAAAGTGAGTGCGTAGGTCATGTCGAAAAGAGGATGGAGAGCCGCCTTAGAAATATAAAAAAAACCGCTAAGCTTGGTGGAAAAGGAAAGCTTACAGATGCTTTAATTAAAAAATTGACAAAATATTATGGTCTGGCCATTCGTAGGAATGCACACTTAAAAGAAAATATGAAAAAAGAAATAATGGCCACTTATTACCATCTATCTTCGACAGATAAACAGCCGCAGCATCATTTTTGCCCTACTGGCGCCGACTCGTGGTGTGCATATAACGCTGCAAAAGCCACAAATGTTACCTTTAAACATCCAGAACCACTGCACAAAGATGTACAAAAGCACATTTTGCCAATTTATGAAGATTTGTCTCGGGATGACTTGTTGGAACGATGCGTGGGTGGCTTCACACAGAATGCGAACGAATCTTTCAACGCAACTGTGTGGCGTTTGGCTCCGAAGCATTTGAACTGCGGTTCAAAAATCATCGAAATTGCTGCATACTTGGCCGGAGGTATGTTCAACGATGGATATATGTTTGTACTGAGAGTTATGAACGACCTAGAACTGCAAATTGGCCCGGAGTGCAAAAAATTTGCTGATACTTACGATAAGAATCGAGTAAAGAGGCAAGATCGACGATCACGAGATGCGTCAAAAGAGGCCAGGACTGCTCGAAAAGAGGAAAATGCAGCACAATTAGATGCTTTTCTAGAAGAGGAAGTATTACTTTACGGCCCTGGCATCGCAGACTAAGCTTATGTAAATATAAATCACTCTAAACTTAACTTTTCGATAGCGAAAACTTTAAACGCGTTTTTCTCATAACGCTTTTTTTCGCGCCGGACAATATAACTCAAAAAGTAAATGGCTGATTAACTTGAAATTTTGTACAGATATTTGTACATGTATGATATACTTCATGAACCTAAAATTATATTAAAATTGTTATAATAAATATTGTTTTTAACAATTTCTTTATAAAAGAAAAGGTATATTTTTTTCTAAATATCCTCAATTTTTCATATTTTTTTTTTGGCTAAATTTAGGTTCATGAAGTACAGAATAATTTATTTTGATAAAAAAAATTTGATTCATTGATTTCAGACAATTACAAGGACCTGAGCGTTGTCCGGCGCAAACTCGAGGAGCTAAGTTCAAGCAGCTGTAGTGCCGCCATTTTCTTTTTTTTCAACAACAAAAAAATTTTTTCTTGTAGATTTGAACTTAAATATTACAATGCATTTTATTTCAATTCAATAAGTAATCTCACTTTTTTGTAATAAATTCTTTAAAAAAATGCTGTTTACATGAGGTTCCCCCCTTAAATATTGAAAAAGTTATCAAGTTTCCCTTCAATATCTAGAAAAATATTAAGCAAATATTTTAGACATAGAAAAAAATTTTAGACAAAAGTTGTTCAAATTAATTGGTGGAAAAAGACGGTATAATAAAAAATCGCGGTTTCCATTTCAGACTTTTATGTTGATCTTGACTGGACTTTTCAAGGTTATCCCAAGATCAAATTCATAGCGTCAGTAAATAGATCTTTTGAAGCCCTACAACTTTTATCTGAAGTATTTTTTTCTAAAATGTCGCGTTAACGAAAAAATCAGGTGCCCTGGATGGTCTGAAACACCCGGTATATATATACATGTCCCAAAAGTAACGGACAATCCTAATAACTCTTTAGTATTGAAATTTCAAGGAAAATTATCTAAATAAAAGTTATAGGGATGTAAGTGAGCTACTTTATGATGATCTTGACTTTGACCTTAATCTCTATTTTCAAGGTCAATTGAAGGTCAATTTGCGTTTTTTAAATGGGAACCCTTATTTTTTATGATATTGTTTTTTCTTACTAGTTAATTTGAACAATTTTTGTCTCAAACATTTTTTTTATTTGTCTAATATTTTTTTAGATATTTGAGGAAAACTTGATAACTTTTTGAATATTTAACACGTTGAATGCCACGGGGGTCACTGGTGACCGGCACTCAACTTGGCGGTAGCGCCGTGAGGACCACCGGTGACCGGCGCGCCAAGATTAGTAGAAATACATAATTAGAACAAATGTCAATACTTAAAAATTATTCATTATTACCATCGTTACTACAATGGTTTGAAGAAATTAATGCAGTATAAAACATAAAAATAGTTTTATTTATACATGTTGTCGATAATATTTCACACATAATTGTATCGCATAATAAAAAATTTATCGTGGCGCCACGGGTAATCCCTGTAAAACTAGCGTGACATTCAACGTGTTAACTGACGATATTTCGCTAACTATTTGTCGGAAGAAAAGGGAGGTTACTAGACTTTATTGCTTTATTTAGTCTTAAGAATATATTATTACAATAGTGCCCTGATTTTTGTTAATTTGATAATTTTGAAATTTCCAAAAGTCAGTAAGTTAACAAAAGTCAGGGCGCTATTGTAGTAATATATTCTTGAGACTAAATAAAGCAAGAAAGTCTAGTACCACTTTTTCTTCCGACAAATAGTTAGCGAGATAACGTAAGTTAAATATTGAAAAAGTTATCAAAATTTCCTCAAATATCTTATATTGGGAGTACAAATTAGTTCGGTCTGTTTTTTATGTTAAAAGATGTATTTATTTTAAAACAAAATGAATGAACAGATCAATTAAAGTATTTTCCATCGCTGGCTACTACATTCTCCCAATTCTCAGGCAATTTTCGAATTCCATCTCGAAAAAATGACTCGTCTTTTGAGGCGATCCAAGTTTGGAGCCAATTTTCGATATCTGCGAAAGAAGTGAACCGGTGACCTGCCAAATCGTGCTACATCCTTCAAACAACCAGTTATCAGAAGGAGCAATGTCCGGAAAATACGGCGGGAGCGGTAAAACATTTGAGGTTGAAAACGTCATATCCGAACGTAACATTTTTCAATCTTGACACTTTTAGGTCAAAAATATGGATTTTCAGTCCTAAAAAAGTCCGGTTTGACCTTAATAATAATCTTAACTCATGACCTTGAGAATAAGGTCAAGGTCACGGCTGAATGTCCCTCGTTGACCTCTACATTTTTATTCTTATGCGTAACATTGCTCCCTAGCAGGTATATTTTCGAAGATATTCGCGTTTTCAGCCTAAAACAAGCTTAGACCTTTATGTAACCTTCAGAGGTCAAATTTGGCAGTGTTCAAGGTCATATCCGAACGTAAAATTTTCCGCTCTTTTCATTTCTGAGGTCAAAAGTATGGGGTCCCATTTAAAAAAATTGACCTGATCTTGAAATGACCTTCAAGGTCATTATCAAGGTCAAATCCAAGGTCACCGTCAGATAGCCAGGAAAAAATCATAAAAACCCAGTATTCACATTTTTTCTAGGACTCATATTTTTCGAGTTATTCTGCTCTTCCGGGACTTTTATAACACCTTGTTTAAGTAAATCAATCTCTGCTGTTGTTTATATCTTATATAATACGTTGCAATGTTATTAGAATTAAGTTCCTTTTATCTTGCAGTTGTGATGTGGCGACCGGGGAGGCGCCCGTCAAAGTGAGAACCCTCGGTCCCGACGCGAGATTTGCGGGGGGGGGAGCCGAATTGCCTCCCCCGAATTAATTAGAAATTAGAATTAGGAGCGCGCAGGTGTGACGGTCCCGCGCCCCCGAGTTTTGTGCCCTTGGACCTCCCGAGCCGACCGCCAGGACCCGAGGATCAAGAGGACTTAGAGGACATCGCCCTCGGCCAGGCACGTGCACATCAGGTGATTGCTCTCGATTCTCTTTTTCGATTACCGAATTATGTGCCGTCTCGAAAGGAGTTACCGCTGCCGTATTTATTGTGATACAGATCACAGGGACCTCACGGAAGGAACGAAACGAGGTGCCGGCGAGCACGCTTCAGGCGCATGACAGGATAGCCGAAAAACAGCGTCTAGACAGACGAGAAGACGATGCTCGCGGAACACCTAGCGAGCGAGCGAGCGAGCGAGCGAGAGAGAGGGGGAGAAAGGGAGAGAGAGAGGAAGAGAGAGGGAGAGAGAGAGGGAGAGAGAGAGGGAGAGAGAGGAAGAGAGAGGGAGGGAGAGAGGGAGAGAGAGGGAGAGAGAGGGAGGGAGGGTGGGAGGGAGGGGGGGAGAGAGAGAGAGAGAGAGAGAACGAGGTAGAGAATCTGTCCCGCGGATCGACAACAACGAACCGCGGAAGGATTACCGTATCGCCGGAACAGACGAGGAACGGGGAGAGAAGAACCCCTCTCCAAAGCAATCGGTGAAGACGAACAGAGGGAAGAAAGGAGGGTGAGCCGTTTTGTGGATGAAGAAGAAATTTCAGATTCGTTTTTGGACTCGCCACAAGGAGAGAGAGTTCGTTGGTATCCTCGAAGCGAAGGATTGTTTTAGTGTTCCGCTCTAATTAGAGGAAGTGATATCGTACCGCTCTCGAAACGTTCAATCTCGATTGAAAATAAGCGAGGTGTAGCGCCTGGCTGTATCGAGCGAGGCGAAACCGGGGGAAAAGACGGCCTCTGACCCCACGACCGGATCGACCGGTACACCGACCATCAAGGACCACGCCGCCGGGAGGTTCCCGAAATTCTGTAAGTCGTCCACCTGCAATCCTTTCGGTGTTCTGTTTGCGTGTCGCGTCCCGTGAAATTCATTGTGTGCGCCGAGCAGTATCGATCCCGCGGAAGGGAGCGGTGTGAACTTGTACCGGCCCGCGGGGTTTCGGAGCGTACCGTTCCCCGAGGCGAATAAATAACACTATCGTTAAAAAGGCCGCATTCTTCTCTTCCATCACGCTTTCTCCGATTTCTGACCGAACCTTCCCGTCTACCGACTCAAAACTTTACACGAGCTACCGGACCCGTCGGATTCTCGCGTCACGGTCGTACTTAGTGACACTTAGCGTTGGTGAGTGGTGCGGATAGTCGCACCTGGCGCCCAACAATCGGTTTCTTTTTGAGAGACCGGGACACGTGGACCGACGGCGATTTGTCGGCGCTTGGGCAATAGTGTCGCACAGTATAGGATAATATTAATTCAGTAACAAGATGCAGTTATCGAGTATAGCGTAATTCAAAAGCATTTACTTACCTATAGCGCGGCGCCTATAGCTCTATGTAATTATCTTCATCTCTAATAAATATAATCGCCTCCAGTTCCTATTGTTATATACGGGTGAATTTGATATACAATACTCTTTATTTTTGCCTTAAGAATAACTTAAAAATTTTTTAAAGTAACGAGGAGGGGAGAGGGGATTTCAAAAATTTTTCAATTTTGCAAAATCTGAATACACAGTTGCAAAGAGTATGAAGTACACTACAATTTTCATGTAAATCATTTTTGCATATGCCTTGTACTTTAAAAGATATACGCTAAAAATGAAAATGGTTTTTTTTCTTCGAAGGGTGACCCCCTCAGTTTGGAATTCTGCACGAACAAAAAATAGTTCTGCATTACGGATGAACTACTTTACTTCCACACAAAGTTACAGAATTTTTTTAATTTCCGCGTTCCCTATCCTTCCTTGTAAATACAAAAGTTCGTGTCCAATTGCAATAAATGTCATTAGAAAAATTATATAGTAGCATCATTGATTATCGGCATTTGAGTGAAAAATATGTATATTTCGATTGAACTTACATTGTAAAAAAAAATTTTGGAAATGAGCAAAGGAAAGTTGAATTACGGCATGTTATGCTTTATGAACTCTGGAAGAGTGTGACAAATTGGAATCGCCGTAAAACATTCAAGAAGTCTATCAAGTCCATACATTAGCAATTGGAATTATTAAGAAATAATTTGCGTAATTTAGACATGGTGATTTCCATTTTAACGATCAGTCACACTCTAGTCTACATCTTCTGGCAGATGATGACATTGTGCGCAATTTAGTGCAAAATAATTCACGAATTTCAACAGATGAATGGTCGCTCCATATTGACTCCATATTGACAGATTAACCGCATTTAAAAAAGACTAAATACATTTTGAGGCTCGATGTAATTAAAAAAGCATTTATTAACTGAAGTGAACAAAGTGAATCGAGTTTTTGCAGCTGTTTCCTTGCTCGGCCGATTAAATAAAACAATCGTAGTTTTTATATAGATTAATAACTAGCAATGAAAAATGAATCCTGTACAATAATGTTCAATGCAAACGCACTTATAAGTAAACCTATCTTAATGATACATTTTGATTTTTTGAAATTTGATACAAACATAGAGCTATGAAAAATATTAAAGTCATGTCTTTCTATTCTTGCTCGTTTTTGGTTTTAAAGGTATTTTATTATCCTTCAATTTTCGTCTTCCTATCATCAATAAATACAAAAAAGTTGCATAAGAAACAAAATTGAATATGAGATATAAACATTGTCTGGATTGTAGATTATGAATATGAAGTCAAACGGTGTAAAATTATTTGTTTAAATAAAATGTTTAAACAAAATATCTATAAAGCTGAAAAAAGTATATATCTCGAAAATCAGGAAAAATCTTTAATTGAAAAATGTTTTATACAAAATGTTTGAAGAAGCGCGCGACATAGAGTCGCAAGACAAATGGTGTAAAATTATTTGTTTAAATAAAATGTTTAAACAAAATATCTATAAAACTAAAAAAATATTAGGAGCGCGAAAAAGTTCTGAGCCTTTTTGTGCAAAATTCAAAATTTATTTAAAAACAAACAAAACTATATTAATCAACGAAATATTCCCCGTTTGCATCGATGACCTTTTGCCATCTTTCGGGCAGCTTGCGAATTCCCTGATGGTAGAAGCTCATCGGCTTCGAGGCGATAAAGTCATCAATGCATTTTCGTATCTCTCCAAGTGTCACAAAATGTGTATCAGCCAAGAAATGCTACAGAGACCGGAATAGGTAGTAATCGGAAGGCGCCCTGTCTGGGCTATACGCCGCGTGCGGGAGAAGTTCCCAGCCTAACGCAAAGATATGGTCCTGAGTCACTTTCGCAACATGCGGTCGGGCATTGTCATGAAGCAGTATCACTTTACGACGTCTTTTGCCAGTAAATGGCCTCTTTTCTTCAAACGCATCGCTCAAATTGCTCAATTGTTGCTGATAGCGATCTGCCGTTACTGTTTCACCTGGCTGTAATAACTCGTAATACAATACACCTTTCCAATCCCACCATATGCAAAGCAAAACCTTCTTGGCGTGAATATTGGTCTTTGGTGTCGATGTCGAAGGTTGACCAGGGTCAACCCATGATTTTTTACGCTTCGGATTATCATAAAGTACCCACTTTTCATCACCTGTAATGATTTGGTGCAGAAAATCCTTTTTCCGGAACCTTGAAAGCAAAGTGAGTGCCGTGTCACGCCGTCGGTTTTGTTGTCTTCGGACAGTGCATGCGGAACCCATCTGCCTTCCTTTTGAACTTTTCCCATTGCATGTAAACGTGTGGAAATGGCTTGTCGCGTAACGCCAAGTTGCTCTGCAAGCTCCTTTTCAGTTTGTGCAGAGTTTATATCCAACAATGCTTGCAGTTCGTCCGTTTCAATCTTTTGAGGGCGTCCAGCACGCGATTCATCTTCAAGACTGAAATCTCCTTGGCGAAATTTTTGATACCACCTTTTACACGTAGCATAACTTACAGCGTTCTCTCCATATGCAACACAGATCATTTCAGTGGCTTCAGCAGCATTTTTCTTCAGATGAAACGCGAAGTGGGTGGAAAATCGAATATGCTCTTTTGTTATTGCCATCGTGAACACTGCTGATTTTAAGGTTATGTGCATCAAACGCCAAATCGCACGATGTTTCGAAAGACCAAATGTCACTGCTTTAAAACCGCAAGAGGGCGGGAAAATTAATGCAATTTAAATTGTGGTTTCAGTAGTATGAAATCTAGAGCTCAGAACTTTTTTGCGCTCCTAATATATATCTCGAAAATCAGGAAAAATCTTTAATTGAAAAATGTTTTATATAAAATGTTTGAAGAAGCGCGCGACATAGAGTCACACGACAAAGGGTTGAGAGTCGCGCGACATAGAGTCGCAAGGGATCAAGCAATGATTATTTCATACGGCGACTCAATCGGGGCCACGGCAATGTTCTCGCAGCAAAGGGATGACGGCACGAAGTTGGAACGCGAGCGTGACTAGTTGCCTAGTTATGCGGGCGTCATCAACGTTTTCTTTTTCTTCTTCGCTTGTCTAACTTTTACGAGTCAGAATTGTTACTGCTTTGTTTTTTATTATTTATGTGGCATATCGGGGCTCTTAATGAGCATTCACATATCATTCACGGTGAGAGACACCTAGTCTCTACATCGACTGCCGTCATCATCTCCGGCGATCTCCTGATCTCGGCTTACACCTCTGTAAAGTTAGCCCCACCTTTTCAAAATTTGAAAAAAATGAGCAGTTTTGATTGCCCCCCAAAGAGTTCTCTACCAATAAAAAAAAAGAGTTCCGTTGATTAAAGTGGTCAAAACACGAAATAAAGTTATGGGGGGCCAACTTCACAATTGCGTAAATTTAAAAGGCCATAACTTTTTTACCTCAAACTTTAGCGATTTGATGTTTAAGGAAAATCGATAGAACTCTTCGGGGGGCTACCATAACTCTAAAGAAACTGACCGATTTTCGAAAAAAAATTTTCTCTTGTACTTAACAAATTCAGCATCTGCGATACTTTGATAAGCTAGAACTCTTTCATTTCTGCTTGAATCGATTCAAGTCATAAGAAAAACCGATAGAACTCTTTGGGGGACTACCAGAACTCTAAAGAAATTAACCGATTGTCGAAAAAAATTTTCTCCTAATTGGACGTAGAAAATCTTTTTTCAAAAATCGATCAATTTCTTTAGAGTTCTGGTAGCCTCCCAATGAATTCTATCAGTTTTCCTTATGACTTGAATCGATTCGAGCAAAAATGAAAGAGTTCTTGCTTATCAAAGTATCGTCGATGCCGAATTTTCGAAGTCCAATTAGGAGAAAAATTTTTTTCGAAAATCAGTCAATTTCTTTAGAATCTTAGTAGCTCTCCGAAGAGTTCTATAGGTTTTCCTTATGACTTAAATCGACTCGTGCAAAAATGAAAGAGTTCTCTAGCTACCTTCCATTTGGTGCAGCTGCTGACCGGGCATGGGTGCTTCGGCCGGTACCTGCACCGGACTGGAAGGGAGCCCACCGGGGAGTGCCATCACTGCCCGGCGCGGGAGGACACGGTGCAGTACACCCTAGCAGAATGCCAGGAGTGGGAGCCGCAGCGCCGTGTCCTCGCCCGGGCAGTGGGGTGCCAAGAGGGGGCTCTCTCGCTCCCACGCTTGCTAAAAGCAATGTGCGGGAGCGAGGAGGTATGGGGAGCGGCGGCCTCTTTTTGTCGGGACGTAATGTTTCGCAAGGAGGCTGCTGAGTGAGAGCGCCGCCCCGCAGCCCGTCGCAGGGTACGACGGGAGGGGGCGCTCCCTAGGGGTGGGGAGCGGGTCCGAGGTGGCGTCGGCCGAGGACGCCTCCGAGGGATCTGAGGCGTCCTCGGCCGCCCCGGGCCCGCCTTCGACTGTGCGGGGGGAGTGGGTGAAGCGGCTGAACCCGCGCACCCACTGCGCGCGTCGGTGAAGGAAAGGAGAAGGGGAGCAAGGGAGTGGTCCGGTTGGGGCCGGACCCCACTCCCTTGCTCCCCTTCCTACTCAGTAAGGGAAGGAGGGAGCGAGGGGGGAGGGCTGGTGTCCCCTTCCCTCCACAAATAACACGGGCCAACCCGGTCGGGCAACCGACCGAGGCACCGCGCCTTAGACTCCCGCAAAGGGAGAGGCGCGGTATTTGGGCGTGGGGCTCCCGGAGAGCCCTGGGGCCGGGGTGTCGGGGACAGAATGCAGGAGTAGTTTCTCTGACTCCCCTCATCACGGACCGATCGGTAGACATCCTGGTGGGATCTTAGCCGGTAAGAGTCCGGCATAACCCCCGCCCTTCCAAAGGGGCGGGGGTATCCATAATGGATTTCCCCACCGTTATAAAAAAAAAGTTCTCTAGCTCATCAAAGTATCGCAGATGCCGAATTTTCTAAGAGAAAATTTTTTTTTAGAAATCGGTCAATTTCTTTAGAGTTCTGGTAACCCCCTGAAGAGTTTTATCGATTTTCCTTAAGCATCAAAGCGCTAAAGTTTGAAGTAAAAAAGTTATGGCCTTTTAAATTTACGCAATTGTGAAGTTCGCCTCCCATAACTTTATTTCGTATTTTGACCACTTTAATCAACGTAACTCTTTTTTTTTATTGATAGAGAACTCTTTGGGGGATAATCAGAACTCTGCTCATTTTTTTTTAATTTTGAAATGTGGGGCTAACTTCACAGAGATTCGGCTTTTTCATGGTGAGAGACACTCTACATCAGTTCCTGGCTTCTCTATCGAGAAGCGTTCCTGACTTGCCGCCGTCTCCCTTCACGACGCCTGGATCTTCAGCGGCTCCCGTCGCCTTCTCCGTTGGCGCTCCTGACCTGCGGGTGTCTGTCACCTTCCTTCTCGACGCCCGGATCATCAACAGCTCCCGCCGCCTCCTCCGTCGGCGCTCCTGACCTGCGGCTGTCCGCCGCTTTCTTCCCGACGTCCGGATCTTCAGCGGTTCCTGCCGCCTCCTCGGTCGGCGCTCCTGACCTGCGGCTGTCCGCCGCTTCCTTCCCGACGTCCGGATCATCAGCAGCAAATATTTATTACTTCTTTTGGTGTTGTTTTTTAACAGTGTTCTTTTAAATTTTCGTTTCACCGCTTGTTTCTTCAGAATTAAAAGTTTCCGAACGAGTGATAATTATCAGTGACATATTAAAAATCGGTAATACTACGCTTAGTCAACTCAGGAGTATAAAACACAAAAGTTTTGTAGTTTCAAGAGGAATGTAACATAATGTCATTAATTTATTTTTTTAAAAGTTATTTGATGACCACCTAAAATTCACTTCAACATTTTTTAACGCGAACATCTACTTTTCATTATATAAATTTATAATTTATCTCAAGAGCTTTCCAAAATACTATAATCAAGTATGTTTTCGTGAGATACTTTTTGAATTGTAAGACTTAAATGTTACACTACCATCGGCATTAGTATTATCTAAGGTGTACCGCGTGGAGGTCGAATTTATATCTTGTGTGTGTCAAATTTCAAGATAATCTTCATGTGACTTTCAAACGATTTTTAAAAAAGAAACTAATGGCACTATGTTATATCGTCCTCGAAACTACAAAATTTTTGTATAAAACATTTTTCAATGAAAGCTCAGATTTGTAAACTATATACTTTTTTTATTTTAGATGTTTTGTCTAAACATTTTATTATTTTAAACAAATAATTTTGCATATTTGACTTCACATTCATAACCTGCGATCTAGAAAACGTTTATATCTTGGATTCAATTTTGTTTTTGTTTTTTTTTTCGTACTTATTGATGATAGAAAGGCAAAAATTGAAGGATAATGAAATATTTTTAAAGTCAAAAACAAGCAAAAATGGAAAGTTAGCCTTAATATTTTACATAGTTCTACATTTGTGCCAAATTTCACAGAAATCGAAGTGTAACTTGGGTAAGTTTGTTAGAAATAAGTAAATAAGTATGTAAAACCCGTGATAAAAACCTATTTGCACCCTAAGAAAATGATATTTTCTACTTTGGTGGAATACTTTGATGGGATACTTTGGTAGAATTGCAGAGGAATAATTTATTTCGATCTACTCCCCGTTAGTCAGCGATTAATTCTGATAGATAAAGGACTATAACAATTGATTCTGACAGGTAAAAGACAATTAGACAATTTAAAGATAGCAATCCAGAGGAAGCGTACAATTCTGGCCAATCGTAAAAGGATTATTTTTATATATAGAGAGGTATATGTTGAAAATTAAAAAGTAAAATTTTGTTTATCTGCAAAGTTCAATTTTTGATAGCATCAGTCACGAAACGTTTTGAATGCACTTTTGAATATATATGCAATGTATATTTTATTGACGTATTCTATAGTGGGTATATTTAAAAATCTCTTATTGTTTAATAACTTATAAATTATCAAGTGCCTGAGTAAATAGCAGAATATGGTCAAATATTTTTTTAATTCTTTCTGTACCTATCAACTGTCAACCAAATTGGTGATTTATATTCATGCGATTTTTTTGTAAGTTCACGATTGATCATAATTATTCACAACTGGTTACGAATATACAAGGTATTCAAAAAGAATGGGACCTCCTATTATCCCCAAAAGTACACACTTTCACGGAAAATGACCCGAATAAAAGTTGTAGGAGTCATGAAGTACTATCTTTCGGTGACCTCAAAATTGACCTTGAACTTGACCTTGGGGGTCATTTGAAAGTCAACTTTGATTCTTTAAATGAAAACCCCCTTTTTAATCCCGAATTTAAAAAAAGGGCGGGAAATTTTACGTTCAGATATGTTATCATATCAAAGTCAATCATATCATGGTCAAAATGACTCCTACGGGTCATTTGGAGGTCAAATTATTGACAATCACACAATATGCAACGGAGAGTGGTATCGAGAGAAATAACTCGACCAAAAGTTGTAAGGATCATGAAGGACTATCTTTTGGTGACCTTAACCCTTTAAAGCATACATTTCTTTGTTCAACAGTTTTTCATGAAAATTTGCATATAATGGTTTTTGTTATCGCTGATTATGAATCCGCTGTCAAAATGTCGATATTCAAAATGGCGGATCCAATATGGCGAACCAAATTTTAAAAGATTTTCGATTTCTATGAAAATTCATACATAGGAGTTTTTGGAGTCGCTGATTACGGATTCGCTGTCGTCTGTGCACACAAGGAAGAAGTTTTGTGGCTGCCCAAAACAAAGAAAAAGTCCAAAAGAATGAAATAAGAGAAAACAAAAAATTAAAGCATTAAAAGCATTAAAATTAAAAAGCATTAAAATTAAAAAAAAAAAAAAGAAGCGAAATAGACAACGACAAAACACAAAACAAATAGCAAAAGGACAAAAGATAACAGAAATTAAAAAACATCAACAAATGGAGAAACAGAAACAAAATAAAAAATAAAACAAAAATAAAAATTTTCATAAATAAAAATACATTTTTTTAGATATTTTTAATTTCCGGTATTGGATACTGTTATTTGTAAAATTTTATATGTTGGCAAAACTACTCCAATTCTGACAGCGGATTCATAACAGCGATCTTCTATATACCAATAAAATTTCTATATACCAATTTTCACAATTTTCACGGAAGTCGAAAATTTTTTAAATTTTGATCCGCCATAATGGATCCGTTATGAATTTCGAAATTCCGTCAGCAAATTCATAATCAGCGACCTCAAAAACGCTTAAATGCAAATTTTCATGAAAAACTTTTGAATAGAAAAATAAATCTTCAAAGTTTTGAAAAGTGTTGCACATATGCAACACTATGCCGTAAAGGATTAACCCGATTTTTGGGATCATTTGTAGGTCAAATCGAAATTTTCAAATCGTAATCCTATTTTCATACTCGCGAACGGTAGAAAGCAAATTTTACGCTTCAATGAGCAATGAAGTTGCAATAAGCCGCAATGAGATGTCATTCCGAGGTTTTTGCAATTTAGTTCTAATGCTCTAATTCTAATCCTTATGCTCCAATAGCACATCAATTTCATATATCATAAAATACTAGGTGCGCAACTAACAAGGGACATTCGGCAACGCGGAAATTCAAAAAAACCTGAAACTCTGCATAATTGTAGAGCAGATATACCTAATAACAAAACAATTTTTCGTTGGTGCCCAAAAACGGTTTTAAGGGTGGAAACAACCCTTTGAACAAAGTTGATTTTTGTCTTTCTAAGCGAATATTATCGAAACTATTAAAGATATGAAAACATGTTTTAGACAAAAGTTTTATGGTTTTAAAAGTACTTTATTATGCTATATTTAGATTTTTTAAAAATGTAAAATTGTGTATAAAATACCCCCCCTCCTTCTCTTTTTTCAAATTGTTAAAATCAATTGTCCAACCAAAATAAAGCTTATTTTATGACAAATTCAACCATATATAATAACATTATGTTTGGAAAAGGCAATATTGAAAAAAAAATTAAACATGCTCTTATATGTATGCTACGCGTACCAAACTTAAGGATTCGCTACTTGACGATGGCATTTCTTTCTTCCTCAAATCTTCCTCATAATTGCAAACTGTAAAAGATAAGGAAGGAAGAAAATAGAAAATCTAAAAAAGCAATAAAGTTGATGTTAAGAAGTAAGTAAGAGAAAAATAGCATGATAAGGATACAGTCACTAATATTTAAAAATGTTATAAATTATAAAATTTCACGTAATAGACGTTTATTTTGCCAACATTGCGGCTACCTTTTTCATTAATTTAAACGACACGCGTAAATATAAATAAATATGTGTGTGTGTGTGTATGTGTGTTTTTGTACGTGCGCACGTGTGTGTACATCATGGCAACATGCAAAACACTTGTCACAAGTTTTATGACTGTGCGACCAAAATAGCACTCTTTATCAAGTACAGTGCAATCAAGGTTCATTATATTGACATATGTTATCTTCATTCATTTGCATATAAAAGCTGTCCATTTTGGAATACATTTCAGTGTTATTGAAGCAGTTATTGAAGCAGTACGTATATTATTATTGCTGTGAGAAATGTTTAATTAAAATATCCTTAAGATTTGTATCATAATGTCAGTAATAAATCCAACTAATGTTATTAATTTGTTAATTGCGACATTTCATTTCACAAATATTGCAATAACTCCTGTTAATCATCAAGAGGTGGAACTCCATGATACAATTACTGATTTAATAAAGAGTGCTATACATCACGATATTACGATCGAACATGAGTGGGGACTTGATTTTGACGATCCATCAGAACCGCATGACGTACAATTTGTAGATGTGTACGATATTGATGCTGAAGAAGATAATTATGGAAATGAAGTTTGCACTGTGGATGATGAAGGTGGAAATGTAAACTTAAATTATAAGAAAAAGGCAATCGAATTTTGGAAGAGTGGAAAGATAGGACATTTGTCTCTTACTTCTGTACAACATCGTTTTAGAAAAGTAAAGTTTAATTAAAAAATAAGAAGAATAATATATAGTAAAATACTTGAGGCTTTTACGGTGTACAGTGACCGGCAGTGATTCGTTCCGCGACAGAGAGAACTCTATTTCCCCTCTCGTGGAACGCATCATTGTCGGTCATTGTACATACAGCTTTGACTATAAGTATAAAGCATTCCAAAAAATTTATTTAAATTGTGTAACAAAAACATACTATATGAATATATGGAGAACATAATATAGTATACGAGTATATGGAAAAATAATATAATAAAAAAATATAATATAAGAATATGTGGAAAATAATATTTATTTTACAATATTTATTGTAATATAATATAATATAATATTAATATAATATAAATTATAATATAAATATAATATACATAAATATAATATACACATTATATTATAAAATATTAATATAATATTTATTGTAAAGAGATTATATATTTACTATGAGTATATGCATTGATTTCTAGGAAAATACAATGAGTTAGAGATGCTTTATACTTATGACCAAAGCTGTAAATTATATAGTTAGAGTCGCGTTGTTTTTTATTTCAAGTTTTACAATTTGATGTTTCGTGAACATTTAATTCGTATATAACTTCTTTTATTTTTGAATTCGAATTGTTTAATATTGAGATTTGTTTTCTTCTAGGTAAAATCTATTCAACAATTGCACAGATGGCAAGAACATGTAATGCGTGGGGGTTCAAATACAGACAAACTTGTAGTTATTGCTGAATATGTTCTTATAAAATTCCAAGAAGCTGTTAATAGAGGACTTATTATTCATGATATAAATCTGCGAAAATGGGCACTAGAAGCAAAGGAACAAGTGGATTTTTCTTCATTTAAAGCAGGAAATTGGTGGATATGGAATTTTAAAAAGGCACATCGTATTACATCACGTAAAATAACTGCATTTAAAACGCGGTCTTCTCATTTAACTGATCTAACTATACGTCAAAACGCTGAGGAATTTGTAAATACAGTAAAGCCACATATTAATGTAATCGGTGCTGAATCAACTTATAATGCGGACGAAAGTGGCTTTAATTTAGAAATACATGCAGGAAGAACATTAGCTAATGTAGGAGTGAAGACAGTTGGAGCTACTATCCAATCTTTATCTGCTATGACTCATAGCTACACCATTATGCCTATTATATCTGCAGATGGACATCTCCTTTCGCCTTTGTATATAGTATTAAAAGAATCTACTGGTGTTTTTGGACCACAAGTAGAACAAACTCTTTTTAGACCAGTGAATATTTACATTGCGGCTTCAAAATCAGGGAAATTGACAACTGAACATTTCAAAAATTGGTTCCAAGAAGTGTATCTACCAAACACTGGAGAGAAAAGTATACTACTGCTTGATTCATGGACAGGACATTGCCCGAACCAATTGGAAGAACTTGTACCAAAAGACAAACATGTAAATATTCTAACAATACCAAAAAAAACAACTGCTTTTATACAGCCATTAGATGTTTTTGGTTTCAGAATCTGGAAAAATTTTGTTCGAAGCTTTTCTGATAGTGTTATTATAAATAATTATGACATAAATTTACATTTACGTAATAACATAATAAAATTGCAATCTTTAACACACAATCAACTGTCTTCTCCAAGATTTCGAAATTTATTTAGATATAGCTGGTATAAAAGTGGTTATTTATCAACACGGCCTGAAAAATTTCATAATCCAATCGATTATTGTTATTTTAAAGAAGAAAAAAACGTATACCAAAATGTAGCATTTGTGGTAAAATGGCTTTTATACGTTGTGCATGGTGCAAGCAATATTTTTGTTTTGAACATTTCTTTGAGCAATATCATTATTGTAATAATTATATAGAATAAATAATATTTTACTGTCCTCAATTCCTGTAAAATTTGTATATATTATAATCCATACCAAAATATAAGATATCTTTCACTCGAATATCTATATCGACTACTTAATTAATAAAACCTATATACTGAATGAAACAAAACACATACACACAAATGTACACTGAATAAATTTATAAATTATATTTTTCATTATTAAATCCGTGTGTGTTCTCCTTTTTTCTTCATATCATTCATTTCCTTATTTGTTCTTTACAATTGAATTTAAAAGATTATCTATATTAGGGTTATATACACTCTCTCTGCGTCCTCCTTATCATGCTGTTCTTCTTCAACTTACTTCTTAACATCAACTTTATTCTTTTCTTAGATTACCTGTTTTTATTCCTTCCTTACCTTTTACAATCAGTAATTATGAGGGAGAAAGAAATGCCATCGTCAAGCAGCGAACCCATAAGTTTGGTACGCGTAGCATATATATAAGAGCATTTTTAATTTTTTTTTCAATATTGCCTTTTCCAAACATAATGTTATTATATATGGTTGAATTTGTCATAAAATAAGCTTTATTTTAGTTGGACAATTGATTTTAACAATTTGAAAAAAGAGAAGGAGGGGGGGTATTTTATACACAATTTTACATTTTTAAAAAATCTAAATATAGCATAATAAAGTACTTTTAAAACCATAAAACTTTTGTCTAAAACATTTTTTCATATCTTTAATAGTTTCGATAATATTCGCTTAGAAAGACAAAAATCAACTTTGTTCAAGGGGTTGTTTCCACCCTTAAAACCGTTTTTGGGCACCAACGAAAAATTGTTTTGTTATTAAGTATATCTGCTCTACAATTATGCAGAGTTTCAGATTTTTTTGAATTTCCGCGTTGCCGAATGTCCCTTGTAAGTTTCCGGGTTTCACACATGGATGGCGCTAACGACATATGTAGTCGACATGTCTGAAGTTGTTTTTTTATAGCTTCTGTTAAAGGATATCTGTTAACAATAACCAGTCGTAATACCAATACATATCGTAACGCAAAAATATTTTTTTCTAACAACGAAGATGTCGAGTTTTGTGCCAAATAAACAGCATTTGCGGGAAGCTTTGCTTTTCTGCTTTAACTTGAAAAAAAGTACAACTGAAACATGTCGTTTGCTTGAGGAGGCCTACGGCGAACATGCACCATCGAAAACTACCTGTGAAGATTGGTTTAAACCCTCCAGAAGTGGCGATTTCGACACTGAGGACAAGGAGCGCTCCGGAAGACCAAAAACAATTGAGGACGCCGATCTGCAAGCGTTATTGGATGAAGATGATACGCAAACACAAGATCAACTTGCGGAGGCATTAAACATGACTCGCCAAGGTATTTCCAAACGTTTACATGCCATGGGAAAAATTCAAGAGGAAGGAAAATGGGTGCCGCATGAGTTGACTGAGAGACAGATGGAAAATCGAAGAGCCACTTCCAAAATTTTGCTTTTGCGGCATGAAAAAGAGTTTCTGCATCGAATTGTTACCGGCGATGAGAAGTGGATATATTTCGAGAATCCCAAACGCAAAAAATCGTGGCTTTCACCTGGCGAAGCATCAACATCGACGGCACGGCCAAATCGCTTCGGAAAGAAGACAATGCTCTGCGTTTGGTGGGACCAGAAAGGAATCGTATACTATGAGATGCTGAAACCAGGCGAAACTGTCAATGGGCATCGCTACCGACAACTGATCAATTTGAACCATGCATTGCTCGAAAAACGGCCAGAATGGGACACGAGACACGAACGAATGATACTGCAGCACGACAACGCTCCGTGTCATCGCAATTCCATCGTCCAGGACACTATCAAAACGCTGAAATGGGATCTGCTACCGCACCCGCCGTATTCGCCAGACCTGGCCCCTTCCGATTATCACTTGTTCCGGTCGATGGCGCATGGCTTGGCTGGACAATACTTGGCCAATTTCGAAGAAGTGCAAAATTGGTTGGATGAATGGTTTCGGTCCAAAGACGCGTCGTTTTATCGTCGCGGTATTCATATATTGCCAGAGAGATGGCAAAAATGTGTAGCTAGCGAGGGACGATACTTTGAATAAACCATTTTTTGTATTTCTCTTGAAATTTTCCATTTTTCATTGATCAGAAAAACCCGGAAACTTAGTTGCGCACCTAGTAATTGACAGAAATTAGAAAAGTCTTTATAGAGGACCAACGAAAAAAGTTGAATTCCATTATACTGTACTTCAATTGATTGTTCTAGATACCTGTAGTTTCTTTTCGATTGGCATGGAAAATATTTTTTTATTATTCGGACGATTCACTTCGTATCTACTTGAAAATTTTTCCCTCTTTCTAATTTAAAATGGCTGAGCTTTCTGAACGCGAGCGAATATCTCTATTGATGATGAGAGGATGGGGTGATCAACAAAGAGGTTTTAAACAAGTCATGCGACTATTCAATGAAATTTTCCGGAATAAAAATAATAAAATCTCAAAGATTACTGCAGTGCATACTACCCAACATTTTGAGGAAAATAGTAGTATTAGAAATCATCCCAAATCTAGTAGACCTGCTACAGCAACGAATGATAATAAAGCATTGGATGTTTTACAGTCTTTTATCGAAGATCCCCATACTTTGTATAAATCGTGTTGCACAACACGAAATTGGAACTGCATCTGTTTACAAGATCCTCAAAAAAAATAAATAAATGGCATCCGTACAAACTTCATTTAGTCCAAGAATTATCTGAAGATGATTTGGATAGACGCCTGGAGTTTTGCGACCTTATGATGGAAATGATTACTGATGATCCTTTAATCCTTGATAATACTGTTTTTTCGATGAGACAACATTTGAGTTGACTAGAAATGCAAATAGACATAATTGCAGATAGGACTTCCGTTTCCGGAGCGAGTGAGAGTTAATGTGAGAAAGAAGGAGTGTAGAAGAGTGACTGTGAAAGGGAAAAGAGAGAGTGGTAGAAGGACGGTGGAGAGGGGAGAGGAGGGAGAGGGAAGTGAAGCAGGTGGAGGAGTATAGGTGGAGCGAAGGGAAAGACGGGAGAGGAGGGAGCGGTGGAAGAAGTGAGAGAGAGGTTAGGGTGGAAAGAAAGACGGGGCGTACGTAAGACCGGAGAGTGGGAAAACGTAAAAGAGGAAACTGTAAGGAGAATAGAAAGTAGGGGAAAAGAACTAGGGAGGATAGAACTAGACGAGAGTGGTAAGCAGGATAGGAAAGTGCAGGGAATAACTAGGGGAACGTTTGAATACTGGAAGGAAGGCAGGGAGGAAAGGAGGAAAGTGAAGAGAGGAAGGTGGTCAAGGGAAAGGGCAGAATATGGCGGAAAGATATGAGAAATTGATAGTGAAGGAAGGCATAGGAGTAGTGATAGACAGGGAGAGGAGGGGAAGTGAGGGAAGCTTGTTGGATGAAATAGCGAAGAGGAAAAGGGATAGGATGGAAGCAACAAAGGAGGACGAAAGGGGAGAAAGGGAGGATGGAGGAGAAAAGTTTGCATTTAAAAAGGGGAGAAGACTACAGAGATCACCACAGAGGGAGGAGGGACAGAGTGGGGGGAGGAAAAGCAATGGGGATATAGAATGATGGAGGACTGAAAGAAGGAGATGAAAGAAGAATTGCAGGAAATGAAAGAAGCACTGAAGGAGGAGGTAAGAAAGCAAGGGAAGGAAATGAAAAAGGAATTGGAGGAACTTAGGAAACAAATGGAAGAAAGGGAGAGTGAATGGAGGAAAGAGAGAGAGAGGGAATGAGGGGAAGAATAGAGAGATTGGAAGAGATGAGGGAAAAGAGGGGGGAGGAGATAGGGGAGAGAAATAACAAAGACATGAGGGAAAGAATGAGAGGAGTTGAGAGGAAGTTAGAAATGAGAGAAAGAGAGGAAAGAAGAAAGAATGTGATAGTAGGGGGAATGAGGGAAGGGGAGATTGAGGCAAGGGAGAAGATAAGGGAGATGTTTAAGGAAATGGGAATAGTAACAGAAATCGAGGAAGTGAGAAAGATAGGAAGGGAGAAAGGGACAGAAGAGGGGAGGAGGATTGTGAAAGTAAGCAAAGTGGAAGGGAAGAAGGAGATAATGATAAGAAAAAGAGAATTAAGGAAGAAGGGAATAAGGATTGATGATGACTTGACACGGAGAAAGAGGAAAATGAGATGGAGATTATCAGATGATGTATATGTTTAGTCGAAAATGGGTGAAATTCTTGATAACAGACTCGTAATATAAGAAACGCCTAAATTATTACTTATTTATTAGGAGTACAAATAAGTTTCCGCCGTTTTCTATAAAAAATTAGGAATTTATTATGAAAGAACGGTACATTACGTTTTATTCAAAGTATTGTCCATCATTAGCCACTACTTTTTCCCATCTTTCTGGCAGCATTCGGATACCACGTTGGAAGAACTCTTCATCTTTTGAGGCTATCCACGAATCGACCCAATTTTTAGTATCTTCATATGATGTAAAGCGCTGCTTAGACAGGCCATGTGCCATCGACCGGAACAAGTGATAATCGGAAGGGGCAGTGTCTGGTGAATATGGCGGGTGGGGTAGGACTTCCCAATTAAGTGTTTCTAAATAGGTTTTGACCGGTTTTGCAACATGTGGCCAAGCGTTGTCATGTAGGAGAATAATTTTGTCGTGTCAGGAGTAGTAATGGGCGCGTTTTTCCTTGAGTGCTCGGCTCAATCTCATTAATTGTGTTCGGTAGAGAACTCCAGTAATAGTTTCGCTCGGTTTGAGCAACTCATAATACACGACAACAAGCTGATCCCATCAAATACACAGCATGAGTTTTTCTCCATGAATATTCGGTTTGGCTGTCGATGTTGAAACATGGCCAGGAAATCCCCATGATTTTCTCTTCTTTGGGTTATCGTAGTGGATCCATTTTTCATCACCAGTGACTATACGATGCAAAAAACCCTTTCTTCTATGCCTGGCAAGCAGCATTTCACACGTGCAAAATCGGCGTTCAACGTCTCTCGGCTTCAGTTCATATGGAACCTAATTTCCTTGTTTTTGAATCATTCCCAACGATTTTAAACGATGTGAAATTGCTTGCTGACTCACTTCTAATGTAAGTGCAAGTTCTTCTTGCGTTTGGCACAAATCTTCCTCCAATAATGCTCCCAATTCCGTGTCTTTGTACACTTTCGGCCTTCCACTACGTTCTTTGTCTTCCACGTCAAACTCACCGTTTTTAAACTTTTGAAACCACTCACGACAACTTCTCTCACTTAAAGCAGTCTCACTATATGCTTCTACAAGCAATCGGTGCGTCTCAGCTGCAGATTTCTTCAAATTAAAGAAGTAAATCAAAAGTTCCCGCAAATGACGCTTATTCGGCATAAAACTTGACATTTTCGCATGAAAAAAATTATGTGATGCTGAGTCACTAATACTTCAAGGTTATGTTGTTACCAAATGTCCAAACTTACGATATTACGTTTTACATCTGACAATTTCAACATAACCTTCTGGTGGGGCCATTTTTTGTCTAACGGCGGAAACTTATTTGTACTCCTAATATATTTACATCCTTATATTACAAGCTGTCAAAACACATAATCTCCAGAAATCGTTAAACTGCGATCTGTTAAATTCGTTTATGCATAATCTTTGCAATGAAGTAAGCCGCAACGCGTCAAGGAGATAGATAATTAACATTGTGAAAATAATTTTCGTCGATATATGCGAAAATCCGAGTTTTCAGATTTTCTTTAGAAGAAAATTATGGTCCATATTCTAAACTCTCTTTCATCATTAAAAGTGACTCTAAAAGTAGCTTGTAACCAATCAAAAAGCTTATAAGCCACTTTTATAGTCATTTTTAACAATAAAAGAATGTTCACAATATAAGCCTAAATATTTATTATATTTAAATATTAAATATAAAATATTGTGCAACTCACTTTGTTTTGGAGAGATTGGGATCACTGGTCTTCCTTTTTTCCCTCAACTGTCGCTACAAGATAAAAAATGTGATCAAACAGTTTGGTTGTGTGTAGGTATTATAATTTGATTTAAACAAAATAAATATTAAAGGATTTAATTAATATTAAATAAATATTAAAGGATTTGTTTAGAAAACAAATGTTTATGGAGATATATGTCTATGAAAAATCCTTAATAATTTTGATCTTGACGTATCAGGTGTAGTAAAAAGAAATCCATTATTTTTCCAATAGATGGCTTTAGTTATCTGTATCTCGCGTTGTATAAGTCCGATCGGGTTCCACTAGATGGCGTTAAAAAGATGAGATTTCGTACCAAAAAAACTTTTCTGACAGTTTAGTGATTAGTTGACTCAGTTTTGTTTGAGCGCGTGTCAAAGATGGATACTAGCAAAGAGAAAATACGCTATATTTTACAGTTTTTCTTCGATAAAGGCGAAAACGCAAGCCAGGCGGCTGAAAATGTGAATAGTGTTTATGGTCCTGATACTGTAACAGCCAATCACGCGCAATTTTGGTTTCGTCGATTCCGTTCCGGTAATTTCGATATCACAGATGCACCACGCACTGGAAGGCCAATTGTCGAAAATATCGATAAAATCATGGACATTGTCGAGTCCGACCGTCATGTAAGCTAAACTATTTCGATTGCCCAAGAGCTAAAGATTGCACAAAAAACCGTTTGGAACCATTTGAATAAGGCTGGATACAAAAAGAAGCTCGATGTATGGGTGCCACACGAGTTAACGAAAAAAAACCTTACGGACCGAATTTCCATCTGCGAATCGCTGCTGAATCGCAACAAAATCAACCCATTTCTGAAGCGGTTGGTCACTGGTGATGAAAAGTGGATCACTTACGACAACGTCAAGCGAAAACGGTCGTGGTCGAATCGCGGTGAGCCGGCGGAAACGGTGGCCAAGCCAGGATTGACGGCCAGGAAGGTTTTGCTGTGTGTTTAGTGGGATTGGCAGGGAATTATCTACTATGAGCTGCTCCCCTACGGCAAAATTCTTAACTCGGAACTGTACTGTCAACAATTGGACCGTCTGAAGGAAGCAATCGCCCAGAAGAGGCCAGCTTTGGCCAATAGGAGAGGAATTGTGTTCCATCAGGACAACGCCAGGCCACACATATCGATAGTGACTCGCCAGAAGCTCCGGGAGCTTGGTTGGGAGGTTCTTATGCATCCACCTTATAGTCCGGACCTGGCACCAAGTGATTACCATCTGTTCCTGTCCATGGCGAACAATTTTGCTGGTGAAAAATTCGCTTCAAGAGAGGCTTGTGAAAATCGACTGTCTCAATTTTTTGCCAATAGGGACGAAGGCTTCTATGAGAGAGGCATAATGAAATTACTTTCAAAATGGCAACAAGTTATCGAACAAAACGGCCCATATTTGACCTAAATCGGATCATTCTAACTATGATAATTAAAGCTTTCAATTTCATGCAAAAATAATGGATTTCTTTTTGGTACACCTGATATATTGTAAAGATCATAATCCTGAATAATTTTCAAGAGATTTTAGTGTCGCAGCTCATTGTTTATTAAAAAGTTATTAATAAAGAAATTTCATAAATATAACATGAATTAGAGACATCTCCAATTGTAATTAATAATGTTACGTAATATAATTAACGTTGATGTTTTTAGCCGTTATTCATATAATTAAAATTCATGTAACTAAAATAAAATCGATATAAGGTGGCATGACAAAATGTAAATAACATGGACAAGTTTAATAGAAGTGACACGTCTACGGATAATTATTTTTATAAACGTTATAAAAAATTTATAACAAGTAAAATGTTTTAAAACCTGTTTTTAAACTCGTATATTCCATTTTCACTGTTTTTGTTGCAATATTTTTTTTGTATCTATAAATTTTAATAAAATTTTAATAAAATAATTTTAATAAAATTGATTTTATGGTTTAGTTTCATCACCTTTTAAATACTTTCAAGTCTTGATATAAAATAATTACATGAATGAAGTTCAAGAATTTACATAAATTATTATTATTACTCTGTTTTAGATCAAAATTATTAAGATCAAAATTATTAAGGATTTTTCATAGACATAAATCTCCTTTCATAAAGATTTGTTTCCTAAACAAATCCTTTAATATTTATTTAATATTAATTAAATCCTTTAATATTTATTTTGTTTTTACATAATGAAATGTTTATAAATAATGGATATAAATATAATTACCTTATGATGTATCCGCTCCTTGTAACTTTCAGATCTATTGATGTTTGACGCCTTTGGCTTACTGGTAATATTTTGCTGGACCCTAAGTAATCGCAATTAATAAAACGTAAATTAATGTTCACGAGTAAATCAGATGCATAAAACAATAAATATTTATTATCGATATATTGACATATTTGCGATATGTATTATATAGAATAGAAAGATAAAAATAAAAACCTACTAATTTAAAAAGTTCTTGAAGTAAATTAAAGAAAATTTATTGTATAATGAAGATAAAATCAAAATTATAAATTGTAATAATTGTACAAAAGATCATTGATTTGAAAATAAAAATGTATTAAAACGTTTCGTTCAAGCTCAAGAAGTTAAGTTAATCATAAATTAAAATATTAAAATTGAAGTATACACAAACACATAAATACATACAATAAATATATTATATTATACTAGACATGATCTTAATAATTTAATTAAGATACGTTGAATTATAAGGATTGAGTAATAAGTAATTAAAAATTAAATTAAAAAGTTAGTAACTTTTAACTTGACTTACAAGGAGATGCCACGAACTGCTAACTCTACTTTTGAATGAGCTATAGTGCATTCGAAAGGGGAGGTCGAGAGTATAAACTGTGTCAGAGCTTTTGGGTGTATGGGTTTTAGTTTCGGGGAAAATTTATTGTAAAATGATATATTTTTCAGCTGTACGGTAAGTACAATGGATAGCCATAATTTTGCATGGAGCGTGCTGGCTGTGCAGGTTAGGCGTGCAGCTACTACTTTGCATCCGTGCGAGCAGAGTTCAATTCCCCGTAGTGACAATTTTTTTTTGTTTTTTTTTAGAATAAATGATTGTTTATGAATTAATTGTAAATTTATTTATTTATTATTCGTTATAGTAAGAGAACGTATACATAATGAAAAATATCAATAAATTTTGTGTTTTTATTGTACTGTGTCTTTATTCATTATAAAATTCCAACATCACTGTACAATGTTGCGGGTGATAATTTATATAAAAACATTCGAAGCATAAATGGATCGCACACCATGAACATTTTATAAACGAAAACTGTGTATTGCAGATACATTTTTTTTTATGTACATCCGGTGGAAAACACAATTGATTAACATTATAAAATATGTCACGTTTATCTGCTAATTTTGACGCGTACCAAGCGAATTCAATTGTTTTTATATATCGCGGAGCACATAATAAATAATGAGTTAATGATTGAATTCGAATTGCATCATATCGCGAATTTAATTCTTTCTTTTCTTCGCTAACCATAATATCCGGACAATTTTGAATACGTTTTATAATAATTTTCACTTGCCTATAAAAATCCATTTTTATTATATAAAATCAATTTAACACAAAGGATGCTCGCAGACTTGCTTACTGATCGACACACGTGAGAACAGTGAGGGAAATCCAACTGACTTTAGGGTCACGGTCCTAACGGTTGTTGCCTGTGCGCATGTGCCACAGACAAATACTAGAAACTTCTTAAAAAGTCCGTTATATGATGCAATTCGAATTCAATCATTAACTCATTATTTATTATGTGCTCCGCGATATGTAAAAATGATTGAATTCGCTTGGTACGCGTCAAAATTAGCAGATAAACGTGACATATTTTATAATGTTAATCAATTGTGTTTTCCACCGGATGTACATAAGAAAAAATGTATCTGCAATATGCAGTTTTCGTTTATAAAATGTTCATGGTGTGCGATCCATTTATGCTTCGAATGTTTTTATATAAATTATCACCCGCAACATTGTACAGTGATGTCGGAATTTTATAATGAATAAAGACACAGTACAATAAAAACACAAAATTTATTGATATTTTTCATTATGTATACGTTCTCTTACTATAACGAATAATAAATAAATAAATTTACAATTAATTCATAAACAATCATTTATTCTAAAAAAAACAAAAAAAAATTGTCACTATGGGGAATTGAACTCTGCTCGCACGGACGCAAAATAGTAGCCGCACGCCTAACCTGCATAGCCAGCGCGCTTCATGCAAAATTATGGCTATCCATTGTACTTACCGTACAGCTGAAAAATACATCATTTTACAATAAATTTTCTCTGAAACTAAAACCCATACACCCAAAAGCTCTGACACGGTTTATACTCTCGACCTCTCCTTTCGAATGCACTATAGCTCATTCAAAAGTAGAGTTAGCAGTTCGTGGCATCTCCTTGTTAGTTAACTTCAAACATGCCAACTTTTAACTTAAAGTTTTCAACCAATAATTTTTTTAAATATATTAACATTTACTTATTAATTTTCTTCAAGTCACAAATTAAAATAATTCACCAATATTAAAGTCCTATGAAAATAGTTGATCGCAATGTGCGTAAAAAACAAGAAAGAGAAAGAGAGAGAGGAAGAGGGAAAGGGAGAGAGAGAGAGGAGGAAAGGGAGAGAGAGGGGGAGAGGGAAAGGGAGAGGGGAAGGGGAGATGTGGGGAGGGGGAAGAACAGGATGGAGGGGGAGAGACAGCGGGAGCGGGAGAGAGAAAAGAAAAAAGAACGCACATGTACGGTGGAGTAGATCAAATTAAACGGAAAACTACCATTTTGTAAATTTCATAATAGTTATTAAAAAATTAATTAAACAGTATTAGTGGATATGTACGCATAATGCGGCGGGATAATCTTTATAAAGTCTCATTCAAAATGACTCGAGTTCGTTGGTGATCTAGCAAAGGCAAATACGGTGCATGATGATAGACATTGGAATTATGCAATTAGTATCATACACCACTTACTGTTGCTAATAGTTCATCAACAAATTGGAGCCTCTTTGGATGACATCTTATCTGCAGAGCTCTTCCCTCCGCTTACCGCATACTCATTCCCTAACATTGTTTAATTAATTTCTTAATAACTATAATTCCTAATATTCTATAATTCCTAAAATGATACAGGATTTTCCTGTTCAGTTTTGTTCGCGCTTATCACGGACGTCGCGTCTCCGACCTGCTGAGATGCGCGAACGCCGGTTCCAGCGACGCGCGATTGCTGGATTCGCCTCGCGAGAGGCGCAAGGGATCGAAAGAAAATCGCTTGCTTCATCAAGCGGTGAGGAGCAACGAGTCAACCACTTCTCATGGTGCGGATATCTTTATTATAACCGACCACTCGTTATATTATTATAAAATGAATGTCGGTAGTTGGGCGGATTCAGCTTGACGGAATTTCCAATCGCAGAGTCCGTCCGGCGGGATCGTTTACTTTGTCGCGGTTTGGATCAGGCTCGCGCTTGTAAGGACCGATGGTCCTTCTACTGACGAAGATTCGGGGCGCAATTCGCAGAAAAAGTCGGTGCTTACCGAGCTGGCGCGCGCTCACGTGTCGCTGAAATTAGCGTAAGTCGGCGATGGTAAAAAAACGGTACAAAAAGAAAGAGGGCGAGCTCGATGAATCTTCGAATATATATTTCGCTTCAAACGCAGACGATAATTCGAACAAAGATAAAGAAAACAAAACGAAAACAAAAAAAAAGGAAAACAACACGAGAAATTAAGAAACAAACTAGAACCGACGCGTGATTGTCTCGTGTTGATATGCGGCGTCCGCGTGCGCGCCGCATGAGCGTCGACACTTCCAAATCATGTCTCGGAACGCCGTGAAAGGAGGAATCGAACCTCCAGCGCATGCTGCCGCGCGAACAAGTTTGATTTGTTCTGCTTGCACACAAGCAATTTGTCTTTCATTCTTTTTAATTGTTCTTAATTGAGTGTTTAGTTTTAAACATTCTAATATCTCTATTGTAACAATTGTACTTTTTAAATAATATATATTATTAAAAAAGGCAGAATGTATTATCTCTTTTATAAAGTCCTACTTGATATCAAAATACTTTTGTAAAATATCTTTTTATTAATAGATATATTAAAGACTCTAACAATGTATAGTATGCTAATAGAATGCTGCACGGACCAAACAGATCGTTTATTGAGAACTCGAATTCTTGAATATAAACGAATTAATTATAGGAACTTATAAATGGTAGACGAGCATCGAATTAACTTTGGCCATAAATTTGTCTCTGATAATCTGGAAATATTAAATTGCGAACTGTTTTATAGATGGTTACTTTCCGAAATATTACGAGGGTAGTCCCAGAAGTACCCGACCTAATAAAGAAATCACAAAAAATTTGGGAAAAATATCTTTATTCCTCTACATAGTCTCCTTTTAGCTCAATACACTTTTCCGCGATGTTCAATAGCTTCGATACCCGGTTTATAGTGGGAATCATCGAGCTCCTCAAAATAGTCATCAACCGCAGACTCCACCTCTTCATTGTTGGCAAATCTTTTACCACCGAGCCATTTTTTCAAGTTTGGAAACAGAAAATAATCCGAGGGGGCTAACTCTGGCGAATAGGGTGCGTGAGAAAGCAATTCGAACTTTAACTCATTGATTTTGGCCATCGCGATAACGGATGTGAACTGGTGCATTGTCTTGATGAAACAAAACTTTCTTTTTCGCCAGATGCGGCCGTTTTCTCTAGATTTCATCACTCAAACGCTGCAATAAGTTCGCATAATATTCGCCGTTGATTGTTTTCCCTTTCTGAAGATAATCAATGAAAATTATCCCACGCGCATCCCAAGAATCTGACGCCATGACCTTGTCTGCAGATGGAACTGTCTTTGCCTTCTTTGGAGCCGATTCTCCCCCTTCAGTCCATTGTTTTGACTGTTTCTTCGTCTCTGATGTGAAGTGATGAACCCATGTTTCATCCATGGTTATGAATCGACGCAAAAACTCGGCTTTATTGCTGTGAAACTTCGCCAAACACTCGATTGAAACATCCTCACGACGCTGTTATTGTTCCATTGTGAGTAATCGCGGCACCCATCTTGCGCACAGCTTTCTCATGTCCAAATTTTCAGTCAATATGCGATGTACAGCACTTATTGAAATGCCTACCATGTCTGCTAACTCGCGTACTTTCAGTCGGCGGTCATCCAATACCATTTTATGGATTTTCTTCACCATTTCTGGCGTGGTCACCTCATTTGGTCGACCACTGCGATGTTCGTCTTGGCAGCTCGTACGGCCTCGTTTAAACTCTGCCACCCAATATTTTACTGTTGTAAACGAAGGAGCAGACTCCTCCAAAGTAGAATCTAGCTCCACTTTGATGTTGGTTGGACTGAAGCCTTCCAAATGAAAGTATTGTATCACATAACGATGACCAATTTTTTCCATGTTTACAAATTCACTGAGAGCGTTCACTATTGATGGCTGCCAAACAAATACTAAACAACGTAGCGTCGTTAAACTTCAAACTTAAGCCTTATAAGGTTGGTACTTTCTACCATAGTCATTCTTTTTAAACAACAACTGCCATCTATATGTCAGGTCGGGTACTTCTGGGACTATCCTCGTACATATAAAGCAAGTAACGTACGGCATTTTGCTGATCGATGTTGTTAAGATTGATATTATTAAGTGAATCATATTGCTCACAAAATGTTCGGATTTTCATGTAATTAGGCATCTTATTATATTTGACATTTGTTGAAATTTTCTTGTAACAAAATGAACACATTTACATCGAGTGCAGGCTCTAAATTTGAAATTTATCTTTTTATTATATCTACATATAATATACAATTAAAAAGTTTATTATGTAAAAAAAATATAGCATAACTAACTTTTAACTTTAATAAATTAATTTAATTTTTTAACTTAACTTTTAGTCGAGTTAGTTTAAGTAACTTTTAACTTACAAAAAAACACATGGAATTGTCCCTCTCTAATTTTGATAAGCTTGAAATATGTTATAATCTAGATAAAAATATAGAAGACATGACTTTTTTCATATGTACCTCCTTTTATACATACGACCTTTTTTATATGTACGTAAATTAGCTTTTTAAGAAGTGAAATATCCTATTGGAAAAAAATTGGTATTTTTCTTCCGGATCATATATTAAAAATATAACAGATAGAAAAAAGGCTATCCAAATAAAAATTTTATATATAATTTTTTTAATTAATAAAATTTTATATTTTATAAATAGTTTAAAAAATATTTTATAACAACGTTATTTTTTTAATGTTAAAATTTTAAACATATCCTCACATTTACTCATTCTTTATAATCTCAAAATTTTGTTTCTGTCAAACGAAAGGATATTTTACACCGAATCTAACCATATATATAGTAATGCTATTTTCCGACATTGAGTCGAGAAGGAGAAAGAAACTAGCACGAGCAAGTAGTGTTATGTAAAATTGGAGTAATCCGTTAGGACTACATCCAAAATAAAGCAAAGTTAATTATTAGAATTATATTATTAAATAGACTGTGTAAAGTTACAATTAGAACTTCAAACTTAAAAAAAACTTCCCAATATACGCACACTTTTACGAAAAAAAGAATTTGAGACTTTTATGTGTAATAAAGTTATATCATTACAAGCACAATTATAAAATTTTTTCTGTACTTTTATAATATATAGTATATTTGTCCTTTTATCTATTACTTTTTGTTGGAACACCTCGTTATTTTGTAAACAACAAGGTTAAGAAAGGAACCCTGGTAGCAGACTGACGTCAAATGACGTACTAATGACGTCTTAATGACGTTAGCTAACATTAAGACGTCATTAGTACGTCATTTGACGTCAGTCTGCTACCTGGGAAATACGTAACTGTGTTAATACATTTAATAAGCTATATTTAATGATAGCTTCACAATGTACTTAAGATATAACGTGAATACGCAAATCATATAAAAGAAAAAGGAAAAGATGGTACAATCGATGACTTCGCTACAGCATGAACTCTCGGTCTCTAAGCAGAATAGAACCCACTCGACCATTGTCCCCGCTACTACGCTTTTTCGTGCATTTCTCGAAGCCTACTAAAGAGGGAGCCAGTTATATAACAGATAGCGTTACTTTGCGATCACGTGTGAAACGATTCAACAATATAAACTAATAATAAGCACGCTGAATAATTCCAACACTCCCACTATTCGAGTGCTTCATTATTGGTATTTGCATATTCCAAGTGCATTCAAATGATTGGCAAATCTCTCCTTTGGTAAAGCTTTGGTAAGAAAGTCAGCATGTTGAAACTCAGACTTAACGTATCTTACACACAAATTATCTTCTAATAACTTTTCTCTCATAAAATGAAAATGAATTTCGATATATTTCGATCTTTTATGAAACTCAGGATTCCTGACCAACTTGATTGCGCTTTGATTGTCAATCATTAATTCCGTTGCTTTCGTGTAAGGATCGTGTATGTCGCTTAAAAGTTGTCGAATCCAGACTAACTCTCTACTTGCCATGTTTGCCGCTACATATTCGGCCTTGGTAGTACTTAATGAAACAGATTTTTGACGTTGTAAGCACCATGAAATAGGCCCACTAGATAGAAGAAAAATGTATCCTGTAATGGAGCGTCTTGTAACAGTATCTCCAGCATAATCAGCATCAGAGTAGCAAAGTAAATCTGGATTGGTTTTCAATCGCCTATAATATATTCCATGTTCGCTTGTTTCAGCTAAATACCTAAAAATACGTTTAACAGCACGTCAATGTGTTTCACTATAGCAAGTAATAAAACGACTCATGATGTTTACTGCAAAGGTAATATCAATTGCATTAAAAACATTAAAGAACCAATCGCTTCGCGTGTTACGTCCTGCAGATTTAACTAACAAAATTGTCTTTTCCTCTCGCGGATTTATATTCTCCTAATATAACTATAATAGGAATATATACATATATAAATATAAATTAGGAAACAGACCCATCTGGCGAACAGCCGTCGCGCCAAATGAAAGGCGATTCGGGAAAATTCCATAACAGGAAACAGTGCCCTGTTGTAAAAATCTACGTCTTCGTTTAAAGTTTATATCTGGGTAGTGTTCACCAAGTGTGTCCGTCGTCCTAGCTATAAAAATTTGAAACCCCGCGCTAACAAACCTTCAGTAAAACAAAGCAACTCAGAGCATTCCTGCTCTAAAACTTGAAACTTACATCTTCCCAATCCAAAACCATATGTGCCCTATCAGTTAACCAACAAAGTTTACTTCACTGATAGTCGTAAAATCTGATCTCAGCCTTTGATTTACGGCATTTTGATTTTTCCAGCCTAATCCATTCAGCCAATCATATCATATCCACCTAAAACTATGAGACACGCACGCTCCACCCTTTAGCCCTTCCATATTCATATCTCCAAAAACTAACCGTCTCCTCCCATGATGTCTTTTAACTTCATCCTTAATTTCTAATGGCTGAGACTTTTTTCCACTAAGACCAATTCACCCCTTCCTCAAAGGCCATCTCTCTACCCACCTTGATAGCTTCTGCCTCCGATTATCGGTATAAAAACCGCGGTAATCCGCCTCCGCGACACTACTCTGAGAGACAGAAGAACATACGAAAGTCATACTCAGATTCGGACTCAGGTCTAGACTCAATTCAGATTTTGATAACCTGTGACTCAAGTGTGGCAAGTGCACAGTGTTCCACGAATACTATTCTTAGTGGGGTCTCGCCAACCTTCCAAAACAAAAAAAAAAGGAGAAGCAGCTGCCAGTTGGGAGTGGACAACCCGAAATTGGGACCCCACGCAGACTATTTCAACCACTCCTTTCCTTGCGTGAATCAGCAGTAAGTAGTTTTATTTACTATTCTACCTCCTTACCTCCATTCTTACTAATTCCACCCTTGTGGAACTACGGTTTTAGTAGGCCATTACTATCATTCACTAGTAACCATCCATCGGGTCCTCCACCTCTTTGACGAGATAACAGACCCATACAATTTTGACCAACAATTACAGTATATCAGAAACATAATTAGCATCGGATTAGATATAGATTTCCATCCAAACCCGACAATTCTACCTCCTTTCCTATTTTCTCAATATTTATCCCTTGATACTCCTACCTCTTCTCCCCCACGTACATCCATTCCTTCCACCCCTCCAATATCTTATTCTCCTGTCTCTTTTTCCGAACTATCCACTCCTCTAAATTCGCCAAACCACTCTCGTTCTCCCACACTTGACTAGTTTTCCTATATTAATCTCTCTATCTTTTCCTTCCCTCTTCTACCCCGGATTACTCGCACATACACATACACATACACACCATCACTTAAGCAAATTATAATAGACCGCGCCGTAATCTTATTTATTGTAATACTTCAAACCGCGCCGTAATCTTATTTATTGTAATACTTCAAACAGCGCTGTAATCTTATTTATTGTAATACTTCAAACCGCGCCGTATACGATTTCGTTGTCACTTATATTTAAATAAATTTGCTATTAATTTATTTCCATCAATTGATTTCAAAATCACACCTACCCTTCCAACAGTCAACTCATGGTTCTATCCGCGGTAAAGGGATTCGTGTCCCTGACCGAAAAACGGACCGCTCGTCGTACGTCGGTGCCTGAATAAAGAGACCCGTCGGGTCTCTGACCCGTTCACTGACACGCGTGTACGAACGAGGTTCGCCTTTCCTGCGAACGAAAAGATTGCGTTCCTCCTCTAGGACGTAACACGCGATAAGGCAACTTTTCATCTCCTTTTCCTATGTAATTCATAATAGAGGCAACAGAATATGGATCCATTGACTGACTGATTTTGCATCACTCATACCGAATCGAGTAAGAATACGTTTAATATTGTTCTTCTGATGAATAAAGATAAGATTTTTCTCTCTATCACGTTCAATTTGGAAACCAACGAAATAATATGAGCTGCACGATGTAATAAAAAGTATCAAAGGAATGTTTCAATACATTTAAAACATCATCAAGCGCTTCCTTTATCTCTGCTAAAATTATTCCATTATCTACATATAAACCTGAAAATATTAAAATGTTAACTATTCCTTTATATACACAAGGATCAGCGAAATTAGGTATAAAATTAAACCGTCTTAGAAAAATATCGAATTTTGCATTCCATTGACGAGATGCTTGTTTTAGACCATAAAGCGATTTATAAAGTTTACAAACGTTACTTTTATCGCTCGAATGTACACCATCCGGAATGTCCATATAGATTTCCTCCTGCAACTCTCCGTTGAGAAAGGCAGTTTTCACATCGAATTGAGCTATCTCGAGATCATGCTCCACTGCAGTAGCAAGAAGGATTCGAATGGACTCATACCTTACAACTGGTGCAAACACATCATTATGCCCTGCCTTTCAGGCAAATCAATCAATCTTTGCCTTTTGGGTGACACTTTTTGCACATAATCGAGCCTTATAACGAGATGAGGTTTCATTCGATGAATTTTTCACTTTGAAGACCCATTTCCATTCTATAGTTGTTCTGTCTGCTGATAGGGGTACGATTTTCCAGGTATAGTTTTTCTCATGTGCTGCAGGTTCTTCTTCAATTGCTGCTTTCCACTTTGAGGCATCTGGTCCTGTTACAGCTTCTTGAAATGAAAGTGGTTCGTCGAACTCAACGAAGTTTGCTTCATATCTTTCAGGTTTCTTTAACTTCGTTCTATCTCTCAAAGTACGTTGCCGCAGATTATTCTCCATACCATTGGGTCTCACTGTCAGAACTTTACAGTTGTATTCCTGCTTCTCTATGACCTCTTCATGTGCAATCTCAGTTTTATCCTCGTTTGTCCCTTTCTTCTGAGGTGTTCATTCTTCTTCATGATCTGATGACTGGATGAACAAAGATAAGGTCGTCTCATTTTGTATCAGAAAGGTTTCCTGTTCTGATCCTTCACTGAATGTCACATCACGGAATACTATAATTTTGTTGGATTCCTGATCGTATAGACAATAATTGGCTAATTCACCTTCATAGCCAACAGAAATCATTCTTCTCGACTTTATATCCCATTTTCTCCGCTGTTGCTTTGGGATAAGAGAATATGCACTGCTTCCGAACGTTTTGATGTGATCCAGTTTTGCACATCTACCAGTCCATATTTCATGAGGAGTTTGTCCATTTTTGTACGTCAGAGGAGTCCTATTGTAAATATATACTGCTGTATTCATTGCTTCAGTCCATAATCGCAAAGGCAAATTCTTGGCATGTAACATTGTTCGGACCTTTTCGACAAGTGTTCGATTGTCTTTCAGAACAGCCATTTTGTTCAGGTGTATAAGGTGCCGTTGGTTCTAAATATATTCCTCGCGTTTTCAAGAAATGTTTCATACTGTGATGAATGAATTCCCGTCCATTTTCTACTCTCAGAGCTTTTATTGATCGACCAAATTTATTCGTGACTAGAGCATGATACTCCTGAAATTTTTCGAAAACGTCTACCTTGTGCTTCAAGAAGTATATATGCGTATATCCTGATGCATCATCTTTAAAAATGACATAAAAACGAGATCCTCCTATTGATACATTTTGCATTGGTCCACCTATGTCACTATGAATAAACTCTCCTGGTTTTGTGTTTCTTGGCTAACAACTATGGAAGGGACGTCTATGCTGTTTACCAAATTGACATGCCTCACAAAACAGTTCATCGTTTGGAGGGAAACGTTGACTAGCCCCTTTTTATTCATTTCACGCAAGGTTTTAATATTAACGTGACCAAGACGTTCGTGCCACAGTTTAACATTAAATTCAACAGCTACATTTGCTTCAGTCCTGGAAACAGATTGAATTAATACACGATAAAGATTTTTTCCATGTGATATTACATAAGCCATGGGAACTTCAGCTTTACTGATTGTAACCAGATCATTTTTAAAAATCACATATCCTGAGTTAGTGCATGCTCCCACTGAAGAGATTACGATTAAGTGTAGGAACATAGAACACATTTTCTATTCTTCCATTTAGCCATTGATTGTCAACTTTTCGTTTGATTAAAACTGTCCCATGTCTTTCAATCTTGCAAAGTTTCCCATCATCAAGTGTAACTGAATCACTCTTGTCCTCAGAGAAATCATGAAACCATTCGCAATAAAATGTCATGTGTCTAGATATACCGCTATCCAATGTCCAGATATCTGTTTGGGTTGCTTCCATTATGTCCAGTATATCTTCTTCTACCATGAAGGCTGCATAATTTCTATGTTGATTATTGTCTGATGGTTTACTATCATATGAAACTTGATTTCTTATTTCTTCTTGCCATATTTAATCACATGACCTTTCTTGTGGCAATAAAAACATTCTATTTTCTTTCTCTTGTCATCTGACTCTTTTGAATAACGTTTAATATTGGAGAACCATTGTTGCTTGCTTGTATTTACAGCTGATAGTGCACTGGTAGCGTCATCCCCTGCTATCACTCTGGTTTCTTCTTTTATAAGACGTGTTGTCAGATTCTCAAATGTTTGTTTGTCAGGCTCAACACTATCCCACGCCAGTGATGCCAGAAAAGCAATCCGGTAGCATAGCACAGCGCGTGAGGGGTAGCGCACACAACGAGCAACTCCGTGTCTGTGAGCGTTCGGTGCTTCGGCCGGCATCGGACTTTAGACAAGAGCAGACGACGTCTGTTGTCTCTGTCTTCGTCGAGCGATACATATAGCTAACTCCGCCGGCCGTGGGAATCTCGCGCTATAGACTTCTCTTGTTATTTCGCCGCTCGTAGACCCGCCTCACGTATTTAGAAACATTATAATATAATTCTTATGTCATTCAAAGTATGCATTGTTAAAGTTGTAGACATTATAGGAATATTATGTGAATAGTAGATAAATGAATTTTGCCTGAAATCGCCGAGTTTTCGTGTATTTGAAAGATATTTGTTATATTTCTGCGTACTACATTCAAAGATATTGTAAAAAATGCCGGGCATTATTAATGTTATATAATTATGCAATCCGTCACACACAATAGTAATAGTGCCCGGCACTCTGCAGAATATCTATAAATGTACTCAGAAATACATCAAAAGTGTTTTGGAATAACGAATACTTTCAGATTTCGGCCAGCATCTGTTACTTTTCTATTGAAATACACAGTGCTCGGGAATATTAATTTATTTAACAACCGCGATACAAGACCGGTAGTGCTTCCTAGCACAGTCTAGTGATTATATTGCTTGATCATATGGCCACATTTCTATATCCTGTTTTCCATACTGTCTCTTATTACATAAATCAAATGTAAAATGCAATTTAAGGTAAATGCAATATAATTGCAATATAAATGCAATATAAATGCAATATAAATATTTATTCGTTACAGAAACGGTATAAAGGAAATAAAGATATGAAAGATAGAAGGAACAGAAATAAGAAATAAAGAAATCCACTCTTGGCCAACATATGTCATTTTGTAAAAACAATTTTGGTAGTTATTGAAACACTTACGTATTGTTTATTCAAACAGAATTAAATAAAAAATGAAATGAAATGATATTTGCTATGTAAAAAATATTTCTTCTATTAATATACGTATTATTTTGCGTGTAACAACTACATGTAGTAAAAATTATTAAAAAATGTAGTCTTGCACTAATAGTTCTACACTTATATTAATAGTCTATGTACATAATGTTGCTCAACGGAAACCGCGAGAGGGTGGTGGTCTTTTCCGTCAGAAGAAAATATAAAACGTTAGTTTCTTTTAATATTGCATTAATTATTATATGCATATCATCTTCTTATAATATAACATGTAGAAATAAAACATGTTATAATATAAAAAATGTTGCAATATAAGAAAGAATATAATATTTAAAAAAAAATGTTTCACATTTCGGAAAGTTGGGATGAAGGATAGGAGAGAATAGAGAAAGGATAGGAAGACAGAAATAGAGAAAGGATAAGAGGACAGAATAGAAATATAGAAAAAAAGCATTGAAAAAGAATAAAAGGAACTACAAAAATAGAACATAGATAGAAAAGATAGATAGAAAAATCCCAGACAACACGGACTTTGAAGAGATATCCTAAAGAAAGCCTAAGATGTCCAGAGGACGTTCAACGTCCTGAGGACATCTTTAGAGCATTTCCAAGATGTCTCTTGGAAGTTATGTTGTCTCGGATATAAAGGATAGAACATAGAAAGACACGCAATATATAGAGAGTTATATTAAGGTCACTTTACACGATGTATACTTTACGACAGAATTCGGAAAATATTGGATTTAGAAGACAATAACATACTTGGAGTAATTATGATAAAAATAATAAAAATATACACATTTAATAATAATACACATAAATAATAAATATATATAATAAATGTGTACACATTTAATAATCATGTATGTTATCTACATGTTAGCTACATTATACAATATATTACATGAATAGGTATATAACCCAAATTTATCGTGAACAATACATTGTGTAAAGTGACCTTTACACTAGTAGTATATTAAATTATTTTTGACTTTTTTGTAGTATTATAAACAAATATTGAATTTGTTATGTTCAAGACAACATTGTTGTGAAGTTTGTATAAGATTAAAATGAATATTTAATAAATAGTTCAGAAACTTTCACAATTCTGCGTTGACATAAACACAATATTTGTTTAAAAACTCAGAAAGGTCGAAAATAATTTAGTACTTCTAGTATTAAAAGGAAAAAAAGCGCATATGCTTTTACTTAATATACTATAACTTTCTGGTGGGCGCATATGTGAGCAATGTATTAGCTTATCAATTGTATAAAAGAAAGAAACGTATAGTAATGTGTGATGTATGTACTAAAACATCTTCGTGCAATGTATATTTTACATTTATATAGGACACGCTTGTTTTCGTAAGTAAAAAAAAGCACACCTGCCAGAAAGTTTAAATGATATATATATATACAGGGTGTCCCATTTTAAAGGATCCACTTAAATATCTCAGAAACACTGCGTCGAAAAATGTTTAAGACAAAAGTTGTTTGGCTTGAAGGGGGACATAAAACAGTGATAGCAGTTTGTTTATAAATGGCACCACTTTCGAGATATTCACTGATAATCAATTTTCTTAAATAGAAATCTCAATTTTTTATTATATTATCTTTTTCTACTAATTAATTTGAACAACTTTTGTCTGAAATATTTTCTTAATTGCTTAGTAAATTTTGAGATAGTTAAGGAAAACTTGGTAACTTTTTCAACATTTAACTTACGATATTTCGCTAACTATACGTCGAAAGAAAAAATAGTATTAGACTTTTTATTTTATTTACTATCAAGAATATATTACTATAATAGTGTCCTAACTTTTGTTAACTTACCTTTCTTTTACCAACCTTCGTTTTTCGTTACCGACCTCCGGAAATTTTAAAATTATTAAATTATTAAAAAAATATTAAAATCTAATACAATATTTTTTCTTTCAACGAGTAGTTAGCGAGATATTGTAAGTTAAATGTTGAAAAAGTTACCAAGTTTTCTTTAAATATATTCAAAATATAAATATATTCCAAAATATACTAAGCAAATAAAAAAATGTTTCGGACAAAAAGTTGTTTAAATTAATTAATAGAAAAATATGGTGTAATAAAAAATTGAGGTTCCCATTTAAAAAAATAACTTTGACTTTTAAATTACCTTGAAATTTGACCTCTAGGTCAAGGTCAAGGTCACTGATGTATGTCCCCCATCCAGACCTAAAACTTTTGTCTTAAACATTTCGTCCATCTCGAAGATTTCGAGATTTTTTAATGCGAAAGTTGAAATGGGACACCCTGTATATACAGGGTGTCCCATTTAACCTGACAAATCGTAATATCTGGAAAACTACATGTCGGATCAAAAAAAGTGGGTAATGAAATTTGTTCGTCTCGAAGGGGGACATCCAATGATATTAAACTCGACCTCCCACCCCACTCCCGGGGGGTGGGGGTGGGGGGCAACTATGAAATCTTAAATGGGGAAACCCCATTTTTTATTGCAGATTCGGATTCTACACCACAAAATACGTAAATTTCGTCTGAAACTTTTTTCATTCGTGATAGATGGCGCTGAAATCCCAAAAAATTCGATTTTCTGCAATTCTCCAGAAATGATCATTGAATTGAGAAATAAAAAAAAACGCTCGCATGTGGATCATGAGCCACTGCAGCTAATACTGATATTTGATTATTTTCTTCACAAACAGTAGCTCTATGCGTTCTTTTCTTATATACTTCCATCAGTACAAAACTGTGTAACAACTCTAACGAAAGAAGAACGTGATCGTACTCTTTCAGGAAAACGCTCAGCATACAAATTGACAGCATCGTCAAAATTTCTTCTACATTCGCCATAAATGAAAATCATTTCAATTTTTTCTTGCACAGTTACATAATCCATGATGCAAAGTCAGAAGAGAATAATAGTGGCATGGAACACTTCAAAAATTGATTAAGCACCTCTCCTGATTAGAAAGGTAAGTGTCTAATAATGATCGTCTCTTAAGTTCTATGGGCGCGGACGATGGAGAGATGCCACTAACAAATTAATTATGCAAAATCATTCCGATGGTGAGAGACGAGGGGACTCACCTAAAACAAGCACTCCGAAGGGAACAGAAAGCTACTACGTCCTCGTCGTTGTTCCTGGGTAACGCTAAAAGTAGGTTCTCGGAAAAATTCAACGCTATCTATCACGAATGAAAAAAATTGTTCCCATAAAAACTTCACGTAAAATCTAATTCTGCAATGAAAAATGTGGGTTCTCATTTGAGATTTGAACGTTACCACCCATCCTACCCCGAGGGGATGGGTGGAATAACTGTTATTATATTTTTTAAAATTATTTTTAAAAATATTGAACAGGTATTTTTTTATTTCTCAATTCAATGATCATTTCTGGAGAATTGCAGAAAATCGAATTTTTTGGGATTTCAGCGCCATCTATCACGAATGAAAAAAGTTTCAGACGAAATTTACGTATTTTGTGGTGTAGAATCCGAATCTGCAATAAAAAATGGGGTTTCCCCATTTAAGATTTCATAGTTGCCCCCCACCCCCACCCCCCGGGAGTGGGGTGGGAGGTCGACTTTAATATCATTGGATGTCCCCCTTCGAGACGAACAAATTTCATTACCCACTTTTTTTGATCCGACATGTAGTTTTCCAGATATTACGATTTGTCAGGTTAAATGGGACACCCTGTATATACAGGGTGTCCCATTTCAACTTTCGCATTAAAAAATCTCGAAATCTTCGAGATGGACGAAATGTTTAAGACAAAAGTTTTAGGTCTGGATGGGGGACATATTGGGTGAGTGCAAAAGTTCGTGCGGAGTTTGTGAGTAAAAGTCACACAGTGATTAGGCAAACAAAAATTTTTATTCAATCAATGATATATTCTCCATCGTTTTCTATAATCTTTTCCCAACGTTCTGGCAGCATACGGATGCCTCGATCATAAAAACTGCGCGGTTTAGATTCGAAGAACGAAGAGACGTCGTTTTTTAAGGCCTCCAAAGGGTCAAAGTTTTTTCCATTTAAATAATTTTGCAATGACCGGAACAAGTGATAGTCAGATGGTGCGATATCAGGAGAATACGGTGGATGCGTTAAGACATCCCATTTCAGGCTCTTCAGTTTGCGCAGCGTCTTTTTCGAAACGTGTGGTCTGGCGTTGTCGTGATGAAAGACGACTCCCTTGCGATTTGATAAAATCGGACGTTTCTCTTTTATTTCTCGATTCAGATTGGTTAATTGGCGACAGTACTTGTCCGAATCAATCATTTCGCCAGCGGGGAGAAGCTCGAAATAGATTATGCCCTTGCAATCCCACCAAACAGAGAGCATCACCTTCATCGGGTGCAAACTGGCCTTTGGCGTTGCGTCACCATGCTCACCTGATTGTTTCCATGTCCGTTTGCGCTGAACATTGTTGTAGAGGACCCATTTCTCATCGCCCGTCACTAGTCGATCCAAAAACGACTCGTTATTGAGTCGCCCGAGTAAAGAAACGGCTGCAGAAATTCGCTTGATTTTGTTCTTCTCGGTCAGCAAATGGGGCACCCATATATCGAACTTCAAATCGAATCCCATCTTTTTTAAACGCCGAAAAGCGGTTGATCGGTCAACGTTTAGTGCTGTAGCAACTTCTTCTGTTGAAATTCGCGGATTATTGAGCACTAAAGTACGCAAAACATCGTCATCAATGTCAGAAGGTCGACCAGAGCGTGGCTCGTCTTCAAGGTTAAATTCTCCGCGCCGAAATTTAGCAAACCATTTTTCCACAGTTCGTTTAGCTGGTGCTTCATCATGAATGTTTTTTACGGCTGCGGCAACGTTTATTCCTTTTCGAAACTCGTAAAGCATAACATGCCGTAAATGCATCTTATCGATAGTCATTTTTAAAGTGATATTTCTCGAAGCAGTTTGTATGAAAACAAATGATTTTTTTTTTAATAACAGCTGAAGACGTCACCTTTCCAACGTTATATAATATGTAGATGGAAGTATTAATGACAACACTTTACGACGCTTATAACTCCATCTATTGAAACTCCGCACGAACTTTTGCACTCACCCAATACATCAGTGACCTTGACCTTGACCTAGAGGTCAAATTTCAAGGTAATTTAAAAGTCAAAGTTATTTTTTTAAATGGGAACCTCAATTTTTTATTACACCATATTTTTCTATTAATTAATTTAAACAACTTTTTGTCCGAAACATTTTTTTATTTGCTTAGTATATTTTGGAATATATTTATATTTTGAATATATTTAAAGAAAACTTGGTAACTTTTTCAACATTTAACTTACAATATCTCGCTAACTACTCGTTGAAAGAAAAAATATTGTATTAGATTTTAATATTTTTTTAATAATTTAATAATTTTAAAATTTCCGGAGGTCGGTAACGAAAAACGAAGGTTGGTAAAAGAAAGGTAAGTTAACAAAAGTTAGGACACTATTATAGTAATATATTCTTGATAGTAAATAAAATAAAAAGTCTAATACTATTTTTTCTTTCGACGTATAGTTAGCGAAATATCGTAAGTTAAATGTTGAAAAAGTTACCAAGTTTTCCTTAACTATCTCAAAATTTACTAAGCAATTAAGAAAATATTTCAGACAAAAGTTGTTCAAATTAATTAGTAGAAAAAGATAATATAATAAAAAATTGAGATTTCTATTTAAGAAAATTGATTATCAGTGAATATCTCGAAAGTGGTGCCATTTATAAACAAACTGCTATCACTGTTTTATGTCCCCCTTCAAGCCAAACAACTTTTGTCTTAAACATTTTTCGACGCAGTGTTTCTGAGATATTTAAGTGGATCCTTTAAAATGGGACACCCTGTATATATATATATCATTTAAACTTTCTGGCAGGTGTGCTTTTTTTTACTTACGAAAACAAGCGTGTCCTATATAAATGTAAAATATACATTGCACGAAGATGTTTTAGTACATACATCACACATTACTATACGTTTCTTTCTTTTATACAATTGATAAGCTAATACATTGCTCACATATGCGCCCACCAGAAAGTTATAGTATATTAAGTAAAAGCATATGCGCTTTTTTTCCTTTTAATACTAGAAGTACTAAATTATTTTCGACCTTTCTGAGTTTTTAAACAAATATTGTGTTTATGTCAACGCAGAATTGTGAAAGTTTCTGAACTATTTATTAAATATTCATTTTAATCTTATACAAACTTCACAACAATGTTGTCTTGAACATAACAAATTCAATATTTGTTTATAATACTACAAAAAAAGTCAAAAATAATTTAATATACTACTAGTGTAAAGGTCACTTTACACAATGTATTGTTCACGATAAATTTGGGTTATATACCTATTCATGTAATATATTGTATAATGTAGCTAACATGTAGATAACATACATGATTATTAAATGTGTACACATTTATTATATATATTTATTATTTATGTGTATTATTATTAAATGTGTATATTTTTATTATTTTTATCATAATTACTCCAAGTATGTTATTGTCTTCTAAATCCAATATTTTCCGAATTCTGTCGTAAAGTATACATCGTGTAAAGTGACCTTAATATAACTCTCTATATATTGCGTGTCTTTCTATGTTCTATCCTTTATATCCGAGACAACATAACTTCCAAGAGACATCTTGGAAATGCTCTAAAGATGTCCTCAGGACGTTGAACGTCCTCTGGACATCTTAGGCTTTCTTTAGGATATCTCTTCAAAGTCCGTGTTGTCTGGGATTTTTCTATCTATCTTTTCTATCTATGTTCTATTTTTGTAGTTCCTTTTATTCTTTTTCAATGCTTTTTTTCTATATTTCTATTCTGTCCTCTTATCCTTTCTCTATTTCTGTCTTCCTATCCTTTCTCTATTCTCTCCTATCCTTCATCCCAACTTTCCGAAATGCGAAACATTTTTTTTTAAATATTATATTCTTTCTTATATTGCAACATTTTTTATATTATAACATGTTTTATTTCTACATGTTATATTATAAGAAGATGATATGCATATAATAATTAATGCAATATTAAAAGAAACTAACGTTTTATATTTTCTTCTGACGGAAAAGACCACCACCCTCTCGCGGTTTCCGTTGAGCACCATTATGTACATAGACTATTAGTATGTATGTATGTATGTATGTATGTATATTTATTCTCCCCTAAGGGTTCGAAGGCGCTTTTGCAGGGAGCGTTCCCCAACCCTTTACAACTCCTCCTTACAATTATTCGCTTCCCTTACTTTTTATTTTCTAGTCCTGGGGAAGAACTCGCGTCCCGCTTGCCGCTCGTCCTCCCCCTTGACACACACACACACACACACCTCTCCCCTCTCCTGGACTTCCGTTTCCTTGGCCTTTCAATTAACATTCTTTTCCAATTCTTTGTCTACTTCCTCTCCGCCCTTACCCCCCTCATCCCCAACCCTCTCCCTCTCCAATTCTCTCATCCACCTCTCTCCCTCTCCCTCCTCTCCCAATATCCTCCTTACTTCCTCGTTCCAACTCTTTTCGCTTCCATTTTCCCATCTTCTACATTCCTCCCACACATGCTCCCATGTTTCCTCTTCCCTCTTACACAACCTACACCTCCTTTCCTCCTCCTTCCTCCAATACTGCCCTCCTCTCATCTCATTTCCCAATCTGAACCTCGCCATCCTTTTCCACCTACTTTCTCCCCACCCCTTCTTCAAGTACTGCGGTATCCCTTCCCCTTTCACATATTCATACCACCTATTATACCTTGACTCTCTTATCTTCTCCCCCCTCTCTCTTCTTCCTAGCTCCTCTCCCTTTTCTCTTATTTCTGTCATCAATGTCTCTCCCTCTTCTCTCCTTTTTCTTACCTCCCTCATGTCCCCTCCCCTTTCCTTGAAGAATTTTATCCTCCCCACCTCCCAACTCGTCAATCTCTCCTCCTTCTCCTCTCTCTTCTTTATCTCCTCTAGACATTTCCTCGCAATTTCGCTCCCCCTTCCCTCCTCCAGCCTTCTCTCCCATTTCCATGCCCTTAACCCCGCTCTCTCTCTTCAATTCCTCCCTTACCATGTATCCTGGCGTTTCTCTCTTTACTCCTAGTATCCATCTCATGTATCTTTTCTGGCTTCTCTCTCTCTTCCCTCTCCTTCCACCCCCATATTTCCACCCCATACCCTATCACTGTCCATACTAAACTATCATATAACCATATTCTTTTCCCCCATTCTCTCTCAAACCTTCTTTTCCCTATTCCCCATACCTGTCCCATCACCGTCATTCCTATTTTTATTCTTTCCTTTATATGCTTCTCCTGTCCCCCATCTTTCTGCATCACGTATCCTAAATATTTATATTCCTTCACTTCTTCCAATTCCTTTCCTTTCCATCTCCATTTCATCTTTCTCTCTCTACCCCCTCCCTTCCTAAATCTCATCACTTTCGTTTTCCCTATATTCACCTCCATCCCTTTCCTTTCCATATATCTTTCCAATCTCGCTATCATTGCCTTCATCCCCTCCTCCTCCTCCTCCGCCACGTCATCTGCATATGCCAATGAATATATTTTCTCTTCTCCTATCTTTACTCCTCCCCACCTCCCTTTTTTTAATTCCTCTTCCATATCCGCCATTAACAAATTAAACATCCCTGGACTTAGTGGGCACCCCTGCCTCACTCCCCTTCCCGTCCAGAACCCCTCCCCTAGCTCCTCTCCCACCCTTACTCTGCTTATCGTCTCTTCCATCACCTCCTCACATCTCTTCACCAATCCCTTCCTCACCCCTCTTTCCCTCATCGCCCTTATTAACTCTTTTTTGTCCACCGTATCGAATGCTGCTTTCAGATCCACAAATAACGCCACCAGCTTACCCCCCTTCCTTCCTAATTGTCTATTTATCACATAATTCATCACATATATGTTGTCTATCACTCCCAACCCTTTCCTGAACCCCGTCTGATTTTGCGGTATCAACCCTTTCTCCTCCACCTCTTTCCTTAATCTTCCCGCTAATACCGATGCATAAATCTTGTACAACGTATTCATTAACGTTACTCCTCTGTACTCTCCCACTACTCTTCCCTCCCCCTTCTTCACCATCGGTACTACTATTCCTTCCTTCCATTCCTCTGGCCACCCCTCCCCTCTCCATACTCTATTACACATTTCCCTTATCCATTCCTCCATCCTCTCTCCTCCATATTTCCACGCTTCATTTGGTATCTCATCTCCTCCTACCGCCTTGTTGTCCATTAATTTCTTCATTACCTCCTTAATTTCTTCCTTGCTTATTTCCTGTTCCTTCTCTCTTTCCTCTTTTCTCTTCCTTCCTCCTATCACTCTTCTCCCCACTCCTCCTAGTAACCCTCTAAAATATTCCTCCTATTCTTTCATTTCAATCTCTTCGTTTCTTCCCTTTCTTCTTTTCCTCTCCCTCCTCATTACTTCCCATATCTTCCCCTCTTTTACTTTTTTATTCACCCATCTCTCCCACCTCTCATTTTCTTCTTTCCTCTTTCCCTCGCATAACTTTTTATATTTTGATTTTTCTTCTCTATATCTCTCTCTATCCACCTCCCCTCTTCTCCATCTCCTCAATTCCCTCCTTACCTTCCTCTTCTCTTCTCTACATTCCTCATCCCACCAACCTTTCCTCCTCTCCTTCTCGCCCTCTTCTTCTTCCCTTACTATTGCTCCCTTTATCCTTTTATTCATTTCCTTGATCTCCTCTTCTACCTTTCCTGCCCCTATTCTCACTTCCCCCAACTCTTCCCTAAATCTTTCTCTAGCCCTTCCAGTCCATACTCCTTTTTCTTTCCTTTTCTTCCCTCCCCCTCTCTTACCCCTCTCTCTTCCTCCCTCCATCCTTACCGTTATTGGATGATGATCCAACTCTATATTATCCCCCACCTCAAAACTTTTTATCTTGCTCCATCCTTCCTCATTTACTATAACATAATCTATTACCGATTCTCCTCTTCCCCCTGTGTACGTCCATTCCCCTTTCTCATCTCCTTCCTTCCCTCCGTTCACTATCATCCATCCTCTTTCATTTATACACTCTATCAATTCCTTTCCCTCCTTATTTTCCTGCTCGTCTTTCGATTTCCTATTCTCCTCCACCCCCTCTTCATCCTCCCATATTCTCCCCCCTCTCCTTCCTGTCCTTGCGTTAAAATCTCCTCCAATTATCGTTCTTCCTCCTCCCCCTTCTTCTTCCATCCATTCCTTTAATTTTTCCAACCTTTTCCCTAAATCCTCCCTCACATATACTCCTATTATCCTCCATCTTCTTCCTTCTATTATTACATTCCCCACCATCACTCCCTCCATCTCCTCCCTCTCTTCCTCTTCCCCCCTCTCGCTTCTAATTCCTTCCTTATTCCCATTACCATCCCCCCCTTTGCTCTTCCTTTTCTATAAACTCTCTTTGCCGTTTGTATTTTCCATGTATATCCCTTCGGTAGCTTCCCCCTTAACCACGCTTGTTCTTTTTCCTCTATCCATGTTTCCATTAACGTTATTACATCCCATTTTTCTATCTCCCTCCAAAACTCCCTATCTTTCTTTTTCAATCCTGCTACATTCCAGAATGTCACCTTTAAATCCCTCTTTCCTTCTTCCCATCTTTCCTTCCTATTTCCTCCTCTCCCCTCTCCTCTTCTATCTCCGCCTAGTTTCCCTCCTTCCCATTTTCCCTCCCCTTCCCCCTCCCTCTCCTCTCCCTCTACTGTCAATACTTTCTTTTCCCCTTTTCTATTAACCACCCCCCTCACTTCTTCGTCCCACCTCCACCATTCCTCATTTATTCTTATTTTTCCATACCCTCTCCAAACCCTACTTCCTTTTCCTTCTTCTTCATCCGCTATTCTTCTCATTATCCACCTTGCTCTCCTTTCCTCATATGTCAAATCGTCTTCTATCCATACCTTGCTTCCTTTCAGTTCCTTTTTCCTTTCCATTATCCTGCTTTTTTCCTCCTCACTATTTAATTCCACCACTACTATTTCTCTCTCATCCCCCTTTCCCGTCTTTATCCTCCTTATTCTTTTTCCAATCCCCTCTTTCATTCCTATTTCTTTCAGTATCTTTTCCACCTCCTCTCTTACCTCCCCTTTTCCTATTTCTACCCCCCTCATCTCTATATTCCTTCTTCTTTTCTCCCTCTCTCTTTCCTCCTCCCTTTTTTCCAATACTTTCACTCTCTCCTCCATTTCTCCCTTCCTCTCTTCTACTTCTCTTCTACTCTCCCTTTCCCTCTCTTCCTCCACCTTCTTTACTCTTTCTTCTATCTTTTTTATCATCTCCCCTTCCCCTCCCTTCCCTTCTATCTCTTCCCATTTCCTCTCTAAACTCTCTATCCTATCCCTCATCTCCGCTTCTCTTTCTCCCATGTTTCCTCTCTCCTCCTCATTTCCTTCCTTAACCCTTCTATTTCCTCTTTTACCTCTTTAAACCACTTTACCTCCTCTTATTTCCTTCCTCATTTCCTCTAATGAATTCTCCCTTTCCCTCCACTCCACTTCCCCTTTTACTGGTGACCTGACTTTCTTCCTACTTTTCATAAATCCCATCTCCTCCTCCTTCTCTCTTTTCCTTTTCCACATCTCCCCTATCATTCCCGTACTCCCTCTTCTCCCTCCCTCCTCCCCCCTTTTCCCCTCCATTCCCTTTTCTTCCCTCCCCCTTACTCCTCTCTTCCTTCCCTATTTCCTCCATTCTTATCTTCCCCTTTCTCTCCTTTAAACTTCGCTCCTTTCTCTTCCTCCTTCCTCCTTTCTCCTACAGATGTCGTTCCTTCTCTTTCTTGCCTCTCTTCTATCTGCTCCTATACTCCTTGCCCGTATCCTTTCTCTTATTTTCTCCCCTCTATAAACTCTCTTTCCCTGCTCTTCTCTAGCCGTCCCTAACCTCACTCTCTCACCCGTATCTTTCACCCCCTTTCCACTCTCTCTCTCTCTCTCTCTCTCTCTCTCTCTCTCTCTCTCTCCCTTCTCGCCTCCACTCACCTCCACTCCCGCTCACTCTCTTCACACTCTCTCCTCCCCCCTTCTCCAATTCTGTCCCCTACACTCTCCTTTTCTCTCCTCCTTTCACTCTACTAGAAACCCTCTCCTATACTTTACGCCGCCGGAAACGGAAGTCCACATAGACTATTAGTATAAGTGTAGAACTATTAGTGCAAGACTACATTTTTTAATAATTTTTACTACATGTAGTTGTTACACGCAAAATAATACGTATATTAATAGAAGAAATATTTTTTACATAGCAAATATCATTTCATTTCATTTTTTATTTAATTCTGTTTGAATAAACAATACGTAAGCGTTTCAATAACTACCAAAATTGTTTTTACAAAATGACATATGTTGGCCAAGAGTGGATTTCTTTATTTCTTATTTCTGTTCCTTCTATCTTTCATATCTTTATTTCCTTTATACCGTTTCTGTAACGAATAAATATTTATATTGCATTTATATTGCATTTATATTGCAATTATATTGCATTTACCTTAAATTGCATTTTACATTTGATTTATGTAATAAGAGACAGTATGGAAAACAGGATATAGAAATGTGGCCATATGATCAAGCAATATAATCACTAGACTGTGCTAGGAAGCACTACCGGTCTTGTATCGCGGTTGTTAAATAAATTAATATTTCCGAGCACTGTGTATTTCAATAGAAAAGTAACAGATGCTGGCCGAAATCTGAAAGTATTCGTTATTCCAAAACACTTTTGATGTATTTCTGAGTACATTTATAGATATTCTGCAGAGTGCCGGGCACTATTACTATTGTGTGTGACGGATTGCATAATTATATAACATTAATAATGCCCGGCATTTTTTACAATATCTTTGAATGTAGTACGCAGAAATATAACAAATATCTTTCAAATACACGAAAACTCGGCGATTTCAGGCAAAATTTATTTATCTACTATTCACATAATATTCCTATAATGTCTACAACTTTAACAATGCATACTTTGAATGACATAAGAATTATATTATGATGTTTCTAAATACGTGAGGCGGGTCTACGAGCGGCGAAATAACAAGAGAAGTCTATAGCGCGAGATTCCCACGGCCGGCGGAGTTAGCTATATGTATCGCTCGGCGAAGACAGAGACAACAGACGTCGTCTGCTCTTGTCTAAAGTCCGATGCCGGCCGAAGCACCGAACGCTCACAGACACGGAGTTGCTCGTTGTGTGCGCTACCCCTCATGCGCTGTGCTATGCTACCGGATTGCTTTTCTGGTCATCATTGTCCCATACTGTCACAAATGCATTATATTTAGTCGGTAAACTACCAATAATTTTTGCCATTATTGTTATATCTGACAGAATCTCTCCTAAGTCTGTTAATTGTCTGGCCATATTCTCTACTCTAGCAATGTACTGTATGACCGAGTCATTTGAGAGCATTCTGTAATCGTGAAATTTTGTCATTAATATAAGCTTGTTTGATTCATTGCGTTGTTCATGCAAGACGCTTTCTTCCACATGTTGACTGATGATTTGCCGGTTAGAAGATATTTCAGTTATTCAGATCCCATCGATGATGATAAAATATACATAGCCTTGGCATCCCTTTTTATCCATGTTCTTTTTTCTATCTCGTCAGTTAGCGTAACCTCTATGCCATCCATAGCCTAACGCCCTCCTTCTTTCATGGTGGATTCCCCTTCGGCGCGTTGCAAAAACGTGTCCAAGCGCTTGGGGACAGTCAAAATATGGCGTCGATCCCGGGGCTTATTTCTATGATTTTCACCGGATAAGGGGGGGCAACGGGCGGTGGAGGCGGGCATACATGGACAGCAGGTCTTAAAGGATAGCAACCTTTGACTTTGAGAGACCACCAGCTTGTACCACTAGGTACAAGTAACAATGCCTCTCTCTGTAGTCGCCGTGCGCTCGGGATAGCACTAGAGATGTCGCTTCCGAACGACATCTCTCAACATTATCTAGGGAGAGGAGAGTGTCGTGAGCGTGGAGCGTCAGGTAGCTCAGTGATTTAGAGCAGTCGCCCGGCAAGCGAAAGACCCGGGTTCGATTCCCGATCTAGCGACTACCGCGCTCTCGATATTTTTCTCTCTTCGGAACGAAAATAAGATGCAGGTCCCGAACGCACGGCGTCCCGTCGCCACATAGTACGCCCTCCTTCTTTCATGGTTTCTTTCATGGAAGGCGTTCTGAAAGAAGGAGGGCCTAACGCCAAGTATATCATTCGCGACGAGAATTGCGCACATTTGGAATTTCTATGCTTGGAAATTCGTGCCATTGAATTTCGACACATTCTTCAGATCAATAAGTTCACTCATTTTGCTTTTATAATATTTGAAAAACGAAAATGTATGTATGTGATAATTACGCACTTTGTCTGAATACGTGGCCTGTGCTGCGATTCTGTAACTCGTTATTGGAGTTAACGACAGTTTCGTTATTGTTGCGCAGCTTTTCTACGGTATACAAAAGCTGCGCAACGATAACGAAAGTGTCGTTAACTCCAATAACGAGTTACAGAATCGCAGCACTGGGCCTATAACCTGTTGCAACACCTCGTTATTTTGTAAATAACAAAGTTAAGAAAGGAAGTATATAACTGTGCTAATACGTTTAATACGCTATGTTTAATGATAGCTTCACAATGTACTTAAGACATAACGTAAATACGCAAATCACATAAAAGAAAAAGGAAAAGATGTTACAATCGACGACTTCGCTACAGCATGAACTCTCGGTCTCTAAACAGAACAAAACCCACTCGACCATTGTCCCCGCTCCTACGCTTTTTCGCGCACTTCTCGAAGCCTACTAAAGAGGGAGCCAGTTATATAACAGATGGCGTTACTTTGCGATCGCGTATAAAACGATTCAATAATATAAACTAATAGTAAGCACGCTGAATAATTCCAACAATTTTAAATCAATTAATTCTTTATAATTTATTAATTTTTTGAAATCAATTAACTCTTTAGGATCAATTAACTGTTTGTAATCGTCACTACTTCAGCTCAGGGTTATTACTACATCCAGCTGTTTATTAGCTTTATTGATGCGAAAAACGAAACATAGCACCAGTAATTTTCATTGCTGCCAACTTTATTTTCTTTACTGGCAATAGTCACAGCTATTTCCAAACACATCCATAAAAGTTCCTATCTATTTTTCGAAAAGTCCCTATGTCGGGAAGTAGCATTATTATATAGGGTGTTCAAAAAGTTCAAGTACCACCGGATAAATCTGGAAATATTGGTTGTCGTAAGAAACTTCTCCGACGAAAATTGCAGGGAATAAAAAAAGGTATTCAATGGTGACTTTGACCTTTGACCTTGAAGTAACTTTCAAGGTTAAATGAAGGTCAACCCTGTTTTTTCAAACAGAAACCGTGTTTTTGATAGTAGAAATCGGAAAAGCGTAAAAAATTACGTCCAGATATGTTCTTAGTCATGTTTGACCTCTAGAGGTCATTTCATTGAACTTTACACATTTTTATAAGTTACAGTATGGTCGGATAAATCTGGAAATATTGGTAGTCATAAGAAACTTCTTACAAAGGGAAGGCCAGAAAAAGAAACGCCATCTCTGTATGAAACCTACACCAAATTGTAGGAATCGATGAGTAATTTTCAAAACACCTGGTTTTGGGCGTTTCCAGACAGTATATTTAGAGAAAATTTCATTTTTATTTGTGCCCAAGCATGTGATTAATATTAAGGCATTTATAACGAACGTTAGCGCAAGTGTAGGTTGACCGAGTAGCAACGCGCGTGAGTCCCGTGCAAGAGATCCATGTTCGATCCCGATGGTACTTGATTTTTCTTGTTTTTCATAATTCTTGCATTCGATGTATAGAACGGATTATCTTTTTTAGTCATTCACAGAATAAATTTATTGTTTTAAAAAGAGGGCCCACCCCTGTCGTACTTGATCAAAATATACGGTAGACCTCTTTCTTTATACAGGGTGGGGGGTTATAAGTTTACAACTCGAAATGAAGGTAGATTGGGTTAAGATAAACATAAAAGTCCTATACCGTTTTTCGAGATTCGCAATAATGATCGAATTATTAATGACAGAAATCTGAGGAGTGGAAGTGCACCGGCATAGATGATTGGAGAAGCGTTACAGCTGCTTAGGCCGCAGCGCGGCCCAGTCGATCCAATAACTGTTGCCAGTGCGCACCGAAGAGAAAGACAATGCGCCGCTATTCGTTGTTTTATTTTGCCGGACCTACGTCTCGCCGCACGCCGCCAATAGTTGCTGGGTCGAATGGGCTGCGCTGTGGCCTGAGTAGCTGCAATGCTTCTCCAATCATCTATGTCGGCGCGCTCCCATTCCTCAGATTTCTGTCATTAATAACTCGATAATTAACATGCAATCTTTTGCCAAATGTTCATGGTGCCGCAAGATATATTGCTTTGCATGCTACTACGATAAATACTATCGAAAGGTTTGTACCCGCAAGATCGCATAAAAAAAAGAAAAAAAAGCACTATAAAATTATTCGTCCATATGATCATATATAAAGAAAGAGGTCTGTCGTATATTTTGATCAAGTACAACAGGGGTGGTGGTGGGCCCTCTTTTTAAAACAATAAATTTATTCTATGAATGACCAAAAAAGATAACCCGTTCTATACATCGAATGTAAGAATTATGAAAAACAAAAAAAAATCAAGTACCATCGGGAGTCGAACATGGATGTCTCGCGCGTGACTCAGGCGCGTTGCCACTCGGTCAACTTACACTTGCGCTAACGTTCGCTACAAATGCCTCAATGCTGATCACATGCTTGGGCACAAATAAAAATGAAATTTTCTCTAAATATACTGTCTGGAAACGTCCAAAACCGGGTGTTTTGAAAATTGCTCATCGAATCCTACAATTTGGTGTAGGTTTCATGCAAAAATGGCAATCCTTTTTCTGGCCTTCCCTTTGTTAGACAAAAGTGCAGGGAATAAAAAGGTATTCAAGGGTGACCTTGACCTCTGACCTTGAAATGGTCTCTATAGGTAAAATATTTGACCTTGAAGATTACCCTTTATTTGATCTTGAAAGTTACTTCAAGGTCAAAGGTCAAGGTCACCATTGAATACTTTTTTTATTCCCTGAAACTTTTGTCGAAGAAGTTTCTTACGACAACCAATATTTCCAGATTTATCAGGCCGTACCGTAACTTATAAAAGTATAAGGTTCAATGACCTTGAAATGACCTCTAGAGGTCAAAGATCAACATGACCACGGACATATCTGGACATAATATTTTATGCTCTTCCGATTTTCGCCATCAAAAATACATGCTTCTATTTAAAAAAACAGGGTTGACCTTCATTTGACCTTGAAGGTTATCTTAAGATCAAAAGTCACCATTCAAAGGTTACCTCAAGATCAAGGTCACCATTCAATACCTTATTTTATTCCCTGCAACTTTTGTCGAAGAAGTTTTTTACGATAACTAATATTTCAAGAGTTACCCGGCCGTATCGAAACTTTTTGAATACTCTGTATGGTTAGATTCGGCATAAAAATGTTCTTTTGTTTGATAGAAACATAATTCTTAGATTATAAAAAAATTGGCAAATGATGGGGATATGTTTAAAATTTTAACATTTTTTTTTAAATTGGAAACGTCGTTATATAGTACACTTTCAAATCATTACATTTTTACTAGGAAGATTTTTCTATTTCTTGTACTTTTGATGATGCATATTCCGAAAGAAAAACACCGATTTTTTTCGAAGTGGTGTTTGATACCTTGAAAAACCGATTAGGCACATATAAAAAAATTCATACTTGGTACTATGGTTACCAGATTATCACATATTTCACGTTTATCAAAGACGTTGAAGGTTTTCATGTGTTTTCTTCTTACAAGGAGATGACGCAACCATTCCTTCGCAATCGTCGATTTCGTTTCATCGATTTCAACACGAGTCATAGCACACTCGATAGCTATGATGCCTTGTATAAACGCCCTAACATAATATGCGTGAATGCGTCTTTGTTTACGAGTAATTTGCAGTTAAAGTTTGGCTCGCGGAGCAATGCCACACATAGGGCGCAAGTTACGACACTCTTTCACGAAGCGGCGTGGCTGAGCAGACAGAGGCTCCTGCGCCGCGAACACTTTTGCCCCGACGACGACGTTCGAGTCTCGCCGACGACTGGTTCGTTTCTTTTTTCGTATGTAAAGACATATAATAAATATTTTTATATTGTGCTTATGTATAATTCCTTTTTTTGTTTCTACGCTATTAATCAAGGCTAATTAGGAGAGTCAGGTCTTTCAAATATGAACACAACTTTTTTATTAATTACAATAAAATGTTTTTTTCGTGTAAATCTATTTCGCATAAATATTTCGTATGGTATGGGAAAGAAATGGCCAGACAGTGATTATTTTGTGTGAGAGAAACCCGAGAGCCGTTAGAACCGTTACAAGTGGAAAGGAACCCTCTTCCCTCTCTCCTTCTCGCAGAGGGATTCTCATGTTTTGTGACGTGGGCATTCTCTGGGCAGTCTTCGTAACGTGAACAGTGAAAAACTCGTGTTAAAAATGGAAACCACGTTTGTAGATGAAGCAACGATCAGCTATGTGCAAAATCTAGCAAAATATGATATTACGAAAGAAGAGTTGACGGACGCAATAGAATATCTTCGAGGTAAATATATTGAATGTGTGAGCAATGGAAAGATATATTTGTACGTATTGTTATTGGCCTTGTATACAATATCAATTATATTGAATTCATATTTGCAGATGTCCTGATACAATTTAATTTAATTAATAATGAAGCGCCAAAGAAAATTATCAAAAAATTGCAAATTAATTGGCGGAAAATTGTTTGAAAAATTAATTAAACTGTTGGGAAAACATAAAATGTCAGATGAAATGGAATATTATATAGCAGAAGGAGAAGACGTGATTGAAGAAGACGCGATGGAAGATGTTCAATCGTCTTCTTCGGACGAGTCTCATACGAGTCAAAGAACGGAAGAGTCTTCTCCGGACAAGCCTCATACGAGAACGGAAGACTACGAACCTCCGCAAAAGTTGCAGCGATCGATCTAGTGCCGTATGACGTAAAATTGAAAACAGTTATGACCGCAAACAAACATCCGAATTGGAGCTTCCGTACGTTACAAAGCAAGTTTAAACAGCCTTTGCATTATCATAGTGAAGTTGCACGCTTCCGCAAATACATTTTATCTGGTGGAAATTATTGGGATAAGCTGCAATTAATAAAACGGAATGTGTATGATCGGTTTACGGAAGCAAGAGAGCAAAGGCAACTTGTTACACGACGTCTCCTTCAACAGTGGGCGATGGCTGCAGCCGTTCAATATAACAAACAAGGAGAAAAAGCGAAGAACATGACAAAGCTTTCCGCTTTGTAGCATCGAACACATGGTTAACGTCATTTCTACGTGAATATAAAATTTCTAACCGTCGAGTTGTTCGGTATTTATCAAAAAGAGAAATAATATCACCGCAAGCTGTGATGGAATTCGCTGTACACTTTCAAGAATTAATTAGAAGTATATCACTGGATTACGACCCGGATTTCATAATAAATTCTGACCAAACGGGCTGCGAATATCGCGTAAATGTTGCATGAACGTACACGTATACTGGCGAAAAATTCGTACAATTATATATCGGCGATCTAAACAAAGTGACTCACTCTTATACTGCACAATATTCTGTCACACAATCGGGCAAGCTATTAAATAAAGTGTTCGTTTGCTTACAAGAGACTTCCGACACATTTGGAGTCCGGGTACAGAAAGAGGTAGATGCGTTATTGCTATTATGTAAAAATGTTGTTCCAGTCTGCTCCAAATCAGGGAAATTAACAACATCTCTCCAGCAACGTCTACCAGCAATATTTGAAACTGGTTCTCAAGCCGTACGTTGGTAATCATCAGTTTTTATTTCTTGTTGATTCTTGGGGAGGACAAAAGAATATCCATATGTATAACGAAATATTTCGCGATAATAACAATAGGCCAACGTGTAACCTACAAATAATACCACCAAAATGTACGCCAATTTGTCAACCGTGCGATGTTTATTTCTATAGACAGGTCAAAATCATTATAAAGCGTATACAGAACTGTCCTTCTTTATATACCGGCGATGAAAGTATAAATTTGAACACTCGCGCTGATGCGATTCGTATACAATCGCTCACACACTATCTGTTATCAGCACCAGTTTTCGATTTTATGCTCCAATATGCGTGATATGCATCCAGTCTTGTTGACAGTCGCGAGGTATTTTACAACGTCAATCAAATATGTTTTCCACCAACTATACATAGTCAAAAGTGTATTTGTGCAAAAAATTATGCGTTCATTACGTATAGTTGGTGCAAAAAGCTATTATGTTTTACATGCTTTTATACGGCATTCCATCCGTAGAGTTGCGACTGCATGACCACATTTTATAATATGTAACTTTCATTTGTGTGCCTTATATTTGTCTTATGTGTGTGTGTGTGTGTGTGTGTATGTGTTTTGATACGGACAAAAAACATTTTATTGTAATTAATAAAAAAGTTGTGTTCATATTTGAAAGACCTGACTCTCCTAATTAGCCTTGATTAATAGCGTAGAAACAAAAAAAGGAATTATACATAAGAACAATATAAAAAGATTTATTACATGTCTTTACATACGAAAAACAAAAAACGAACCAGTCGTCGGCGAGACTCGAACGCCGTCGTCGGGGCAAAAGTGTTCGCGGCGCGGGAGCCTCTGTCTGCTCAGCCACGCCGCTTCGTGAAAGAGTGTCGTAACTTGCGCCCTATGTGTGGCACGGCTCCGCGAGCCAAACTTTAACTGCAAATTACTCGTAAACAAAGACGCATTCACGCATATTATGTTAGGGCGTTTATACACGGCATCATAGCTATCGAGTGTGCTATGACTCGTGTTGAAATCGATGAAACAGGTTGCGTCATCTCCTTATTAGTTAATTTATCAATCATTAATTTTTAATTTATGTTAATTAAAAAAAAAATTAACTTACCCAACCCTGTTGAATTAGATCTGTTATGACATCATCATATAAGTCTAATTCAATGAACTTATGAGTGTTTAAATTTATATAAAATAGAAAATAAAATAACAGAATGCGAACATTCAATAGCTCTTATATGTCTATTAATATGTTTTATTAACAAATATTTTTTTAATTGTATAAATGCTAATTATGAACTTGAAAAGTAATCTTCATCAGAGTGTACAAATCTACAAGATAGAGATTAATGTTTTGCTATTTAGATACTTACATCTCAGAAATATCTTCTCGTGAAGAAGGATGTTCTATGCTATCAGCATGATCGCTAGTTCCTCCTAAACCAGAAATTCGTGCTCTCTCGTAAGTAATACGAACATTGCCAGTTAAACTGCTTGCACGTTGTTCACCTAGAATTATAAATTATAATCATTGATTATAAGTGGAATTAAAATCGTCACTCATAAAGAATAATTTTATACAGGGTGACCCATTTCAATGTCCCATCCCAAATAACTCTTCACTACTGAAGTTTCAAGGAAAATAAACTAAATGAAAGTTGTAGGGATTTAAGTGAGCTATCTTAGAATAACCTTGACTTTGAACCTGATCTCTATTTCCAAGATCATTTGAAAGTCAACTTGCGTTTTTTAAATGGGAACCCTTATTTATTACACTGCTTTTTTCTGCTAGTTAATTTAAATAACTTTTGTCTAAAACATTTTTTTATTTGCGTAATATTTTTTGAGATATTTGAGGAAAACTTGATAACTTTTTCAATATTTAACTTACGATATCTCACTAATTATTTGTCGGAAGAAAAAGTGATTCTAAACTTTCTTGCTTTATTTAGTCTCAAGAATATATTGTTACAATAGCGCCTTGACTTTTGTTAACTTACTAATTTTTGGAAATTTCAAAATCATCAAATTAACAAAAATCAGGACGCTATTGTAACAATATATTCTTGAGACTAAATAAAGCAAAACGTAAAAAAACGTAAAAAAAATGTAAAACTAAATATCGTGGCAAAAACTGAACTACATCGACGAATTGAATTGATAAAAAAATTTATTCCATATAAATTTCATAGAAAAATTCGTAGTACAAACTGTTTTGATAAATATAAAGCATCAGAATATAGATTTTTTTTGTTATATTGTGGTCCAGTTGTTCTAAAAAATATTTTAGATGACTTTAAATATAATTATTTTCTATTATTACATGTCACATATCATTTGTTACATGCAGAAGTAAATAATATATTTATTGAATATGCAAGAGAATATTTGAATACTTTTGTTTCTGTTGCCAAAGACCTGTATGGAAAACAATTTGTTACAATAAATGTCCATAATTTGTGTCATATTGTTGATGATGTTGAAAATATGAATTGCTCCATAAGTTTTATAAATGCATATAATTTTGAATCTCATCTTGGACAAATTAAGAATATGTTAGGTTCTCCTTATCGAACATTATCACAATTTTGTCGACGAGAATATGAGAAGATATTACATACACAAAAAGTTGTCACTTTGCCTGATGAACAAGAAGAAATCATATCTAAAAGATCTGATCAAGATATTCTTGAAGTAAAACATAAACAATATTTATTGACATCAAAATCCTCGAATAATATGGTACTCTTGAATAATGGGACTGTTATGGAAATAAGGCAAATTTCATCCAGCATTTCCACCAGCTATGTCTCGAATAGCTGAAACAATTTGTTCGCAAAGCATGACTGTGTATATTTGTATTATCAAATTGCCTTCAATGAAAAAAGGGCCAACTGGTCTACCATTAAGAATACCAGCCCATACGTTAACTTTTTGTGGATATTGGGTATGATTGTCTCTTTTCCAGTGAGGATTAACGTCACTCCAGTATCTACAATTGTGTCTATTTACATTTCCAGTCAGTTCAAATGTTGCCTCATCAGAGAAAACAATATTATTAAGTAATAGAGGATCGTCGACAATCATCTCCATCATAAGATCACAAAATTCGATGCGTCTATCAAAATTGTCTTCGGACAACTCTTGGACCAAATGGGGTTTGTATGGATGCCAGTTATTCAATTTCAGAATTTTACTGACAGATGCATGACCGATTTCGTGTTCTTGTGCAACGCGATTGATGGAAATGTGGGGACTTTCAACGAAAGACTGTAAAACATCTATAATGCCTTATCATTATTTGTTGCTGTTTTACGTCTACCAGATCTTGGGTAGCTTTTAACGCTACCAATGTCCTCGAAACATTGAATAGTACGGATTACAGTACTTTTGGAGATCCTATTATTTTCATTCCGAAAATTTTCATTAAATAATCGCGTTACTGTTTTATACCCTCTTTGTTGATCTCCCCATCCTCGCATCATTAACAGTGTTATTCGATCTCTTTCAGGAAGCTCCGCCATTCTTAATTAGAGCAAAGAAGAATTAATCAAGTAAGTGATAGGAAATTGATCTAAATAATTATGTAGAGAAAAATACTAATTATTAAGTGTTGGTCCAACTTTCGATTTGTTTATTTCAACCAGCACTAGCAAAAAGCTCGTTGAGCAACTGAAAATCTAATAGATCAATTAATAATATTTACGAAAAAATTCTGGGCTATTGGAAACAAAATGAAGATGTTTGGGACAATCAATTGAAGCGCAATGGCTTCTTTTGTTACAGAAATAATTTTTGGGGCTGTTCGTTTTCGTCCACGAGGTGACTGCTGCTCGCTAAGAAGAAGATAGCACTGCATCAAAGATTCAAATCAGTGATCCGCATTGTTTGCTCAAGAGCTTACTATTGGTATTACTATTGGTGCCTGCGAGAGTGAGACAATAAAGATCGGCCCCGTCAACGCTTTCGGGCAGATTCCCGTTAACGCCTTCGGACATCACGCATTCGAGCAGCTTCTCACGATCACCTTCGGGCAGTTTTCCGCTACAGCCTACTAGCATAACCGCTTGAAGCTGTATAACTTTGCTATTGGACATTTTTCCAAAATGCATTCTTACTGAAAATATTAGGGAGAGCCGATACTTTTGGATTAATGTATTTTCTTTAAACCAATTAATTGGTTTCATTATTTCGCGCATAAAAGTATTAAGGTTATGATTACTGAAAACTAAATAATATTTTACAAGATATTTTACATTTTGTGTCAAAAAATTGTTAATTTCAAACCTTTATAACTCAAAAAATACTTAATGAAAAAATGTTTTATTATAGTGTTTTGGAAAGCTCTCGAGATAAGCTATAAGAATATGCAATAAAATGTTGGGGGTTCTATTTAAAAAAATAAGGTTGACCTTGAAATGACCTTGAAGGACATGGTCGTCATCATCTTACTCCCCGCTTGAAACCATACAACTTTGCTATTGGACATTTTCTCCAAAATGCATTCTAACTGAAGATATTAAGGGGGTCCGATACTTTTCAATGACCCTGTATTATTCCAAAAATTTTGTAATATTTAGAATGATTATATGTTTTAATTGTTTCTAGAATAGTATGCTCAGGATTTGTTTAGATAAAAATCAAGTTATTACTAAATCTTTAGTGAATATGTTAAAAAAATTTATCACATCAGAAATTGCAATGCGATTCACAAGTTGCAAAAAAGTTAGTAATAAGTTTATTATGTGCAATATGACTTTTTTTAATTGTATGAAAGGTAACGTTTTGAATATTTTGTTCTTTATATATTATAAAGTATATCTCATTCAATTTATATTAATTTGTTTATATCGACTATCCTTTTCACGTTACAGTGATACTACTTGACACAAGTATAGCAAATAAATCTATATCTGAGAAAGAGATCTTAAGTTCCTTAGGAAAAGTATTATCAAATGCTCGAGACTGGGATAGTGGAAGAAAATTTAAAAATATCACTACTGCAAGGTCACCTACTCCTTGTCAGGATTTAAATAGTACCCCTGAAAATATACCTGAAAGTAATGCCACTATGACAAAGACATTGTTCTTTATTAATGAAAATAACCAACTAGAATTTGTTCAGTCCTTAAAAGAAAATTGTGATGACTTGAATGATTCAAAAGAATCATAAATACTCATTTTCCTGCTTGTATTATTTTGTCATATATTGCCTTATATTTTATTATATCTTTATATTCATATAAAAAAGTAGAGTTTTGAGTTAGATTTGTCTCTATACTTCACTCTATACACACAGATTTTATGATAAAAATTATTGTACAATTTTGTAACTGAAAAATAAATCGACATTCTACAGTAATTCAGTTTCTACAATAGTATCCTTTCATTTTATGTGTACTACTTTTATTGTGAATTTATTGTGAAAACTGAAATGTGTTAAAATTTATTTTCAGCGAAATTAACTATGTTCTCTAGCAAGATATATCTTATTGATAATCTATTTCTATATTATTAGAAACACTAAATAAAATAAAATGTTTTAAAGAAATATTGAAAGATTTTTGTGACACATATGCGCACATATGTATGTATATACAGGGTGTTTGATAGCTGATCATGCAGACGAAAGTTGGAGATAGATTGGGTGTAGCCGAGAAGAAAAGTCATGTACCATAATGTCAAATTGGCAATAGTTACCGAGTTATTAATTAAAACATGTGAGCCAACGAGCACGTAGAGAGCGGAGGGCGGCCGCAGTAAGCACGTAGACATTTGATACAGGCGGAGTCAGCGAGTGACGGTAGGCAAGCGCGCGCGGCGAGGGGCAACTTAAGCGACAAGAAGCGATCGCGCGCGACGAGGAGCGAGCGAGCGAACTTTTTCTTTATAGCTTTTTCCTTATAGCTCGCTCGCTCGCTCTTCGTCGCGCTCGCTCGCCTCTTGTCACTTGCGCTCGCTCGCTCCTCGTCGCGCGCGCTCGCCTCTTGTCATTTACGTTGCCCCTCGCCGCGCGCGCTCACCTACCGTCACTCGCTGACTCCGCCTGTATCAAATGTCTACGTGCTTACTGTGGTCGCCCTCCGCTCTCTACGCGCTCGTTGGCTCACATGTTTTAATTAATAACTCGATAACTATTGCCAATTTGACATTATGGTATATGACTTTTCTTCTCGACTACACCCAATCTATCTCCAACTTTCGTCTGCATGATCAGCTATCAAACACCCTGTATATACATTGCCCAAAAGAATTATGGCATAGATAATTTACTGCCGAAAATTGACCAAATTTGACTGGCGATTATTTCGCGAAAAATTATTGTAGACTAATGATTTTTTTTCAAAATGAAGCTTGAAGTTTTTACTTCAAGAATGTATCTCCTTTTTTTGCATGTGATGCATCCCTACTCCTGTAACCCCTGACATCTGAGAGCATGTTTGGTATACTGAAAATTGCAAAGTTTGACGGAATGCACGAACGTGGACAATTTTTTTTCAAGGATGCCGTTTACATCGTCATAAAGTTCAAATCTTCTCCTTCAATTTGAAAAAAAATGTAGTCGCTATAATTCTTTTTCGCAAAGTTACAGCCCTTCAGAAATCATACGGAGCCGTGGAGAATACGGAAAGAGTTTGTTTGCCGATGCCAGGAATGTTGGTTGTGGTCAAAACACGAGCCAGGAGCTGAAAAACATGCGCGTGTGCTTGCGTGCGTATGTCAACAAATACTTTTGCCGTTGCTCCACTATGATTTCCAATAATTTAATCCGCCGGCCGGTACTTGGCCCGAAGGTCAAAAACAACGATATTTTTGAAGGGCTATAACTTTGCGAAAAAAATTGTAGCGACTCCATTTTTTTTTTCAAAATGTAGGAGAAGATTTGAACATTATGACGATGCAAATGGCGTCCCCGAAAAAAAAATTGTCCACGTCCCTGCATTCCGTCAAACTTTGCAATTTTCAATATACCAAACATGCCCTCAGATGTCAGGGGTTACAAGGGTAGGGGTGTATCGTATGCAAAAAATGGAGATATATTCTTAAAGTAGAAACTTCAAGCTTCATTTTGAAAAAAAAAATCATTAGTCTACAATAATTTTTCGCGAATAATCACCAGTCAAAGGTGGCCAATTCTCGGCAATATTTATCTATGCCATAATTCTTTTGAGCACTTTATACAGAGTGTTATAAAAGTCCCGGAAGAGCAGAATAACTCGAAAAATATGAGTCCTAGAAAAAATGCGAAGTACTGGGTTTTTATGATATTTTCCTGGCTATCTGACGGTGACCTTGGATTTGACCTTGACAATGACCTTAAAGGTCATTTCAAGGCCAGGTCAATTTTTTTAAAGGGACCCCATACTTTTGACACCAGAAATGAAAATAGCGGAAAATTTTACGTTCGGATATGATCTTGAACACTGCCAAATTTGACCTGTGAAGGTCACATAAAGATCTAAGCTTGTTTTAGGCTGAAAACGCGAATATCTTCGAAAATGCACCTGCTAGGGAGCAATGTTACGCATAAGAATAAGAATGTAGAGATCAACGAGGGACATTCAGCCGTGACCTTGCTCTTATTCTCAAGGTCATGAGTTAAGATTATTATTAAGGTCAAACCGGACTTTTTTAGGACTGAAAATCCATATTTTTGACCTAAAAGTGTCAAGATTGAAAAATTTTACGTTCGGATATGACGTTTTCAGTCTTGACCTTGTTCTTAAGGTTATGTGTGAGTCATATCAAGGTCAATTAACTTTTTTAGGCTGGAAACACATACTTTTACCCCCCCATAATGTGAAGAGTGCGATTTTACGTTACGTACGAGGTCACACTCCGATTGTTGGTAATTCCTCAATATCGGGCGCCATTTTGGATCGGTCATCTTGAATTTGTAAAATCCAACATCGGATTCGATTTTAGAAACGACTTCAAAAACTCCTTAAACGAGATCCAATTTTTGTTATTCTTAAATATCGGCCGCTATCTTGAATCGGCCATCTTGAATTTGCAAAATCCGACGTCGGATTCGGTTTTAGCGAGCTCAAAAATCCCAGGATCGGTATCCGAAAAATTTATTCGCCATCGATAAAATGTATGCTTCAAGGTTTTATTTGTTTCGATTCTATCAGTGTCAAACAGATAATAATTATAAGATTGTTTTCGAGTTTTCATCGATTTAACAAGTTTTGATGTCATTCTAGTCCGTTTTGAATTATTATCATATTATTATTAACGATCAATGGTACATTACTTATTATTTTTATTTAAAGGTAAAGAAACCGAATCTTTTATACCAAATTTTTGCAAATTTTTTGTTTACAATTCCAAATGGCTTCTTTTACAGAGCATGAAAGAGTTTCGCTATTGATGATGAGAGGATGGGGAGATAGACAAAGGTCATACAGTGAAGTGAGATTGCTGTTCAATGAAAACTTTCGTAATGAAGGCGAAGGTATTTCAATATCGACTGTATCTCGCACCATCAGACGATTTGTAGAAACTGGGAGTAATAAAAACCGCCAAAAATTTGGGAGGCCAAGATCCCAAACGACAGAAGAGCGACAATTTGAAGTAGCTCAATCATTTGTTGAAAAAACCCAGATTGTCAATTAGAAAAGCATCTCAACAGCTTCAAATGAGTGTATTGTCAATTTCCAAAAATTTAAAAACCATTAAGTTCCACCCCTACAAAATTCATCTCCACCATGAGTTGAATGAGGATGATTTTGACCGCAGGGTGCAATTTTCAGAAGTTATGATGCAAAGAATTGATCAGCAACCGAACTTTTTGCATAATATCGTTTTTTCAGACGAAGCGTCTTTTGAAATTACTGGTAAGGTAAACCGTCATAATTTTAGATATTGGGACAACGAAAATCCTCATTGGATGTTTGAAGCACATACGCAGCGACCTCAAAAATTAAATGTTTGGGCAGGTCTTTATGATAATCAAGTTATTGGGCCTTTTTTTATAAATGGGAATTTGAACTCAGAAACCTACCTGCACCTTCTAACAGACCAAATTGTTCCATCAATACAGGAGATTGTTGGTGATAATTTTGATGATGTTTGGTTCCAGCAAGATGGGGCACCGCCACATTATGGACGCATTGTTCGGAACTATTTAAACGATACTTTCCCTAATCGATGGATAGGTAGAAGAGGAACAATCGAATAGCCACCGAGATCGCCCGACATTGCACCATTTGATTTCTTTCTTTGGGGCTATATAAAAAATAAAGTTTATTTCACTAAACCTCGTAACCTGGATGAGCTTCAACAACGGATCATAGACGAATGTGCTGCAATACCTCCAGAAATGATAAGGAGTGCGACTGACAATTTGTACGTCCGCTTAGCACATTGCCAAACGGTCAATGGGGAACATTTTGAACATCTCTTGTAATCTCAAGCCGAGTTACAAGATGCTTTGCCTTCGGTGGCCGGGACTAACTGAACCTTGCCTTCAGTGGTCGGGTTTGAGACACCTTGCCTTCAGTGGTCGGGTTTGAGACACCTTGCCTTAAGTGGTCGGGTTTGAGACACCTTGCCTTCAGTGGTCGGATTTGAGACACCTTGCCTTCAGTGATCGGGTTCCGAGACGCTTTACTTTCAGTAGACTTCATGATCAGTGAAGTAACGTAAAACGCATAATTTTGAGAACAAGGTCAAGGTTGAAAACGTCATATCAGAACGTAAAATTTTTCAATCTTGACACTTTTAGGTCAAAAGTATGGATTTTCAGTCCTAAAAAAGTCCGGTTTGACCTTAATAATAATCTTAACTCACGACCTTGAGAATAAGGGCAAGGTCACGGCTGAATGTCCCTCGTTGATCTCTACATTCTTATTCTTATGCGTAACATTGCTCCCTAGCACGTGCATTTTCGAAGATATTCGCGTTTTCAGCCTAAAACAAGCTTAGACCTTTATGTGACCTTCAGAGGTCAAATTTGGCAGTGTTCAAGGTCATATCCGAACGTAAAATTTTCCGCTCTTTTCATTTCTGGGGTTAAAAGTATGGAGTCCCATTTAAAAAAATTGACCTGACCTTGAAATGACCTTCAAGGTCAATGTCAAGGTTAAATACAAGATCACCGTCAGATAACCAGGAAAAAATCATAAAAACCCAGTACTTCGCATTTTTTCTAGGACTCATATTTTCCGAGTTATTCTGCTCTTCCGGGACACCCTGTATATATAGTATCAAAAGTCTGGAAACGGTCGAATATTTCATAAATTATGCATTTTAGAAAAAAATATTTCAGACAAAAGTTATTTGGTTCGAGGAGGGACATAAAATAGTGTCATTAGATTGACCTTGAGTGAACGTTCCAAGGTCATACGGAGTTCAAGTTTGCTTTTTTTAAATGGAACTCCTTATTTTTCATTGCATATTCTTATAGCTCATTTCGAGAGCTTTCCAAAACACTATAAATAAGTTATGTTTTATCGAGTATTTTCCGAGTTATGGGGCTTGAAAGTTACAATACCGCCGGCATTGGCCAAGGTGTACGCGTGGAGGTTGCACGATTGGATTTACACCTCTTGTGTATGTGTGTGTATATGTCACAGCAGAGATAAGGACCCCACAGTTCGTCACTCCCGTAGTGTTTAATGACTCCAAACCTTCTCTGCTGTGTGTGTGCGTATGTATGTGCGCGCGTGCGTGCGTGCGTGCGTGCATGTATGTGTGTGTGTGTGTGTGTGTGTGTAGGAGTGTGTAGTTTAGTTGAGTAAGTGTTCAAATTGACCTCCGTCTGCTGCTTGACAATAACCTAGCCGTAGATAAAAATTATTTAAAACATTTCGTCTCATCTCTGCCGAGATAAGATCGACTTGGTGTATTATATGTTCCCTAAGGTCCGCAAGATTGGCAAGTTTTGTTTCATATATATTGTTTTTAAGATATCCCCAAAAAAAATAATCGACAAGAGAAAGATCTGGTAATCTAGCAGGCTCTATTTAACCACGTCTTCCTATCCATCGATTTCGAAAAGTTTTATCCAAAAATTGCCGTACTACTAATGCATAGTGTAGGCCTGCACCATCTTGTTGGAACCACAAATATTTTCTATCTTCCCATCAAACATATTTTCAAGAGCGGATATGATTTCATTTTGCAATAACTCCTGATAGATCGCCGCGTTCAAATTCTTATTAATGAAGAATGGTCCGATAATACCACGTTCGCAAAAACCCGCCCAAATGTTAAGTTTTTGGGAATATTGCGTGCGGATATCCAGTAAGCATTTTCATCATTTCAGTAAGGATTTTCATCATTCCAATATCGACAATTATGCCGATTTACCGCTCCATTCAATTCAAAAGAAGCTCCGTCGTAAAAAATTATATGATCGAAAAAGTTATTATTATCATCGTATCGATACGTCATTTCGTCGCAGAATTCATTTCTTCGATCAAAATCATCTTCCGATAGCTCCTAAGTGATTTTAATTTGGAAAGGATGCAATTTCTCTTTCACTAAAATACGATAAATGGACATTATACTAATCTCATGCGCCTGTGCTGCCTTCCTCAAAGTAGAATGAGGATTTTCGACGAATATTTGCATCACTTCGAAATTCTTATCTAAGTTTGTCGCTAATTTTGGTCTGCCAGTGCGTTGTCGATCTTTGACGGATCCTGTTTCATCAAATCGTTTGACCGTTTTCTGTACTGTAGACTTCGAAATCGGTTCACGATCTGAATAAGTATTGTTAAATAAAGCAGCTACTTGTTCATAGAATCTAACGCGGTCACCATATTCTCGCATTATCAGTAAAGTAATTCTTTCTCTTACAGACAATACCATTCTGAATGCCACTGAAATTTCACTCAGTTGCTTGATAGTGTGTTGTAATACGAAGAGCTGAATGTATCCAGGATAGGAAAACATTCGACTACAGGTCAAATCAGAACGATTAATGTATCAAGACTTTTATTGGAAAAGAACTATGAAAAGTATAATAATTTTAATATTTGAAGCTTCTTCCTAGTCCGCATTCATTAAATTTTCTGTCCATTCTTTTCAGAAAGAATTAATGCGAATGATGCAAGGATATGGTGACCATCCTTTTTTTAGATCCTTTGAACAAGTAGCTGCCTATTTCTGCTGTGACACACACACACACACACACACGTGCGCGCGCGCGCGCCCATGCACACACACACACACGACACACACACACGCGCGCACATACACACATGCGCACGCACGCGCGCACACACATACGCACACACACAGCAGAGAGGGTTTAGAGTCATTAAATACTACGGGAGTGACGAACTTTGGGGTCCTTATCTCTGCTGTGACATACACACACTCATGCACAAGAGGTGTAAATCCGATCGTGCAACCTCCACGCGATACACCTTGGCCAATGCCGACGGTACTTTCAAGCCCCATAACTCGAAAAATACTCGATAAAACATAACTGATTTATAATGTTTTGGAAAGCTCTCGAAATGAGCTATAAGAATATGCAATGAAAAATAGGGAGTTCCATTTAAAAAAAGCAAACTTGAACTCCGTATGACCTTGGAACGTTCACTCAAGGTCAATCCAATGACACCGTCTTATGTCCCCCTCGAACCAAATAACTTTTGTCTGAAACATTTCTTTCTAAAATGCATAGTTTATGAAATATTCGACCGTTTCCAGACTTTTGGCACATTTTATATATCTTAAGAAAATATTTCCCTATCATTCTATAAATATCTTCAATTTGATCGTTAATCCTCTCTCTAAATTATGTAGTTAATACTAAATTATGTAGATTATACTAAATTGTGTAGATACTTCTCTCTTTTTGTAAATCTTGCAATTTAAACATCTGAACAAACCCCCTACGTCTTGCAGTTGACCATAACGGAGTCGTCCGACTCCTAAAAACATTTCTATAACATCAATTTATATTTCCTTTCAAATTTTGTTTAAAATAATTTTGTTTAAAAATAATATTCATGGAGATGAAAATCATAATGCTTTATCTTATATGTCAAGGTCCAGATCATCAGCGAGGTGTGTCCCTTAATATAAATACATAAAAAATCTATAATTATCTAAAAAATTAATTTAATATTCGAGTCGCCAAATATCCTCTTAGAATGCTTGTTTTGATATAAAAAGAGCCTATTTACAAAGTTTGAGCTAAATCGGAATACGGACATTTTCGGAAGTTTCGCTGCATTTTTATCAATTTTAATTCATTCTACGTTCCTACGAGTAATAGTACAATTATTCTGGGATATCCTATAAGTACGTTGCTCATAAGTTATTCTTTTCATTTAACTTTTTTTATTAATATATTTTTAATAAATAATACAATGACTAAAACTTTTTTAAGTTTACTCAGGAGGATGATCTTTATAACATGTCAAGATCATCGAAACTGTTTCCACTTAACTATCAAATAATTATCAATTACTAGAAGAAAGAAACAACGTGTCAATTACTTGCTGAACTGAATCGATTTCTTTTCTATTTTTGATAATAATTGCTCTTAATATAAGTTCTTATAAGTATTTTTTGTTATTCCTTTGACCAAATTGTCTCTCAAGTACATGTAAAATCTAAATAAGCAAAATATTTAGCTTGTATTCAATTGTCCCCATTAAAAAGAACTACAAAAAACAAAGGAATATCTGTTTAATTCCCTATTATAACTATTATATTAACTATCTATTTAATTCTCTCCTACCAAGATTTTTAATGTTATTATAAATTCATTAACACTAATTATTAAAGGAGGAAAAAAATTGTAAAGAAACAGAAAAAAAGAAAAAGGACTTACTGCTTTCTCCATCTGTCAATGCACCAGAATCTTCTTCACTTCTTTTGTTTTTTTCCACTATAAAAAAGAAAACATCAATTTTACAAATTACAAAATTTATAATCACAGATTAATATTACCTTTTAGGTATTACACGTTACTAGAGATGTGCGAACTATTCGAATTCGAATCGAATCGAATCCAATGTAATTCGATTCGATTCAAATCCGAATCCCTATAATTGGGATCCGAATAATTCGAATAGGAATCAAATACATTATCATTTGCATGCATCAGTTATAAAACGGGCCATCTGGGCCTGTATGTCTGAACTTTTAACTTGTAATTAACTTAACTTATAATTAATAATTTAATTATAAATTATTTTAAATATCTAAATATATATTTTACTTTAAGATAATATTACAATATCAATATTGCCTTTCATATTAAAATCTTCCATCATTATTTGCATGTTTAACAGTCATGTTAAATTTTTTAATGATCGATTCGATTTCATTCAATTCGATTTAAATTCGAATTTAAAAAATGAGATTCGATTCGATTCGACATAAAAATTCTTGATTCACATGTTACGTCCTGTGGACTCCGCATACCCTAAATTCGTTATCCAGTAAGGCAAATTAAATTTTATATTATACGACTAAATGTTCATGTTCCGCGACCCTCCGAGAACAGTGACGTCACACACACAGATATCTCTTTTTTTCTCTCTGTTTTAATCACCGGAGTTTCTCTATTTCCGTCAGAAAGATCCGCTGAGTTATTTTAGCCATATATCTCCTCTCCAAATAACCTTGAATAACTTCCTGTTCGGAGCAACAATTTTCTTTGAAGACGGACCGACCAGATAATCTTTCATGCTGTTACATGATATTACTAGCCTTTGATCTTCGGAAACTCATGCGTTTCCCACGTTATTCATAAATTTTTATTGCGCGCAATCTCTGACCAACCCTAGCGGAACCTTGAAGTCTTTTATTGCCATAGATACCCGATCTTTTACCATATTTATCTCAGGCCTCCCTAAAACCCCACTTCCGAAGAGTTTTGCAACAAAATCCTATACCCATATTTGGACATAAACTTTAGAACCCTGATGCAACTTCCAAAACCCCACCCTCTCGACCGAGGTGACGTTTTGAGAAAAATGAAAAAGCTATGCCTTCTACTTCTCTTCTCAACCGACCCGCAGCCAGGACAGAGTCTTCTCTTCAACACCCCTTCAGGGTCTATTAATAATCTCTACTAGTAACTCTACTAATAACAAGTCTACTAGTGGCTTAGACAGATCAGAGTTTCGCCAATTGTTAATTATTCCGTGCAACGACCTCGTGCATTTTTGGACCATCGTGAGCAGTCCAGTGGAGACCAGCTTCCTAGGTTGGCGCAAACTTAGGTCATCCATCCTCACTGACACGCAGTAATTACACTCTTCATTTTCAACAAATAGCTTAGATCCAGCAGTAAATTATTTATACTTTCTTTTGCCCGAGTGACCCCTGTCTTTTCATTTTCTTCTTTTCTTCTCTCTCTTTTCTTTTTCTTTCCTTTGCTTCCCTTTTTCTAGTCCCTTGGCATTCCGCCTTAATTGTTAAATCAGGTGCCAGTGGCCCAATTTTTTCGATCACAGTCGGACATAACGAACACGGAATTTTGCTCGTACCGCGATTGTTTATACATATATATATACGTACATATTTATAAATCTTACAAATGCTCTTTCATTGTGAACTTCCGCTAAATCATCAATAAAACAAGTTATTTGTAATTGTAAACCAATCACGTTTTCCAACTAATTATTCTACACAAAACATTCTCCTTTTCCTCAACTGTCGCTCACGGTCCTATCCCAGGTAAAAGAATTCAGTTCCTTGACCTAAATAAAGGACCACCGACGTACGTCCGCGCCAGATAAAGGGGTCATTCCGATCCTTGATGTGCACTGCAAACTTGCGAGTACGTCGGAGCTTATGAAAGTAAGCGTCAAGTTGCGTTCCTCCTCCAGGACGTAACACACACATCTCTACATGTTACTATAGCCACTTCAAATTAAACGATTGTATAAAATAACGCTAGTATAATAATAATATATTTTGTTGAGAATCACTCCAGTAAGCATTATTCACGCTGCTAATACCCAGTGCTCATATAATAATAAAGTTGTGCAATCAATTCAGCAAAAAAATTAATATTTCTCAATTCTCAGAAAACTTATTCTTCTTTGAAAAAAATTCTTATATAATAAAATATAAATATTCAAAATTCTACAAAACAAAATAGAATTGAAGGTAACAAGAGGAACTGCCACAATTGTCCAATACTGATTTTTGAATTCTCCTTAAAATATATTATCAAACAGAAAAAATCTAATTTAGATCTTAGAAATATATACAAATCTAAAATAAAATATATTTTTCTACATAACTATATTAAGTTTACAAAAAAATAACTTTTCAAAGTTAATTTGACATTATTTTTGAGCAAATATTGTCGAAACTATGAAATATATATAAAAATATCTTAGATAAAAATTTTATACGTAATTAATACGCTTCATAACTGCATAAAAATTTTACATTTTACAAAATACTCCCAACTTTAACCCATCACTTTCGCACATAAATTTAAAAATTTGTATAACAACAAAAATAAAAAAAGAAAACATGTACTTTTTATATCTCGGAAACTATTTCATCGATTTTAAAGATTTAGATTTTAAATTATATACATCAGAAAGACCTCTAAACTGAAATGAATAGTCTCCCAACCTTGCTTGGCTTGTGTGAGTGAGACACGAATTAATTACAAAATTTTAATCTATCTATGGTTTTGAAAACATTTATTTATCTGAATTAACAAATTATTCCTAATATTTGTTAACATTTTGGAAGTAATTGTAATATAAGCGTCACATTCTTTGCTTTACATTCTCTTCCACTGTCGTCGGTTCAAACATAACTTTTTTCTTCAAGAGAAACATAGACTAAGATTTAAAGATCTAAGAGAAACATTAAGATTTAAATTAGATTTTTTCTGTTTGATAACATTTTAAGGAGCATTAAAAAATCGGTATTGGGTAATTATAGCAATCCCCCTTCTTACCTTCAATTTTGTTTTGTTTTGTAAAATTTTGAATTTTTATTTATTTTTTATTATATAAGAATTTTTTTCAGAGAATAAGTTTTCTGAGAATTGAAAAATATTAATTTTTTTTGCTGTAGCTGAATTGATTGTACAACTCTATTATTATACAAGCACTGGATATTAGCAGCGTGAATAACGCTTATTGGAGTGACTCTCAATAAATAAATAAATATTGCCATATTATATATTTATTAACTTTAATTCACTATATTTATAAAACTGTATTTTCTAAATTAAAAAATGTCATATGCAATTTTTCGATCGAATAATAATATTCGGGAAAGACTACTGCACTGCGATAATTCTTTTGTCATTCATCTAACACTAATCACATATTCACTTTTTCTTTTGAATCAAATATAGCCATGATTTTCACGATGTTACTGCTTAAATAGTGACTTCAGATTAAGATGATTTTCACGAATAATTGAATTGGACCTAACCATTGTACAGTATAATAGTATTTTTTTTTTTTTAAGAAAAAAGTTATATTTGAGTCGCCGACAACTAAAGAGAATGTAAAACGAAGAATGCGACGCTTGCATTTCAGTGACTCCCGAAATATTATCAAATATTAGGAATAATTTTTTTTAAATCGAATAAATAAATGTTTACAAATCCATGTTAGATACTTTTGAACATTTAATATATTGAACAAATCAAGACAGAGTGTGATAATTTCATGATGATTTTGATTTCATGTAATTATTCACAAACGCTTCTCCTAGCTATAAGTCAAAATTTTATACCGTCATGTTTTAAAATAGAAACATCTGACGAAAAATTTCGAATAAAACTAAGTTGTTTCTTTTTTTAATATTAGAATGTTGAATTAGTTCTGGTCTTATTTTGTCAATTTGGTTATCTTTATTTTGAAGAAATAGTTAAATTTGCATCAATCAAAATATTTTCCGTCATTAACTGTAATTTTTTGCTTTTTTTTGTGGCAACATAGCGATTTCGCGACGATAGAACGATCTGTCGTTCGAAGCAATCCAATCAGACACCTATTTTTACATATCCTCGTAATTATTGAAATGTGTATCTGCCAAAGCGTGTTGCATCAGAATAGATCAGAATAGATAGTAATCAGATGATGCTAGGTCTGGAGAGTACACTGGATGCGGAAGGATTTCCCATTCGAACTCTAACAATGTTTGTTTAACGATTAAACAACAAGTGGACGAGCATTATCGTGCAAAAGAATCATTTTGGGTCTATTTCTGACCTTTTTTACATCAATTTATCATTCAATTTGTTTAATTGTTGCTGGTTTCGCTCGTCCGTAACTATTTCATTCGGTTTTAGAAGCTCATAGTATATCACATCTTCCATATCCTACCAAATACAGAGTATTGCTTTGTGACCGTGAATGTTCCGTTTTGGTACCGACCTTTTGGTCTCGATAATTGATGGTCCTAGATCAATCTATGATTTTTTTCACTTTGGATTATCAAAATAAATCCATTCTTCATCTCCAGTTACAATTCGTCACAAAAAAAACTGTTTTTTCCTGTTTGGCAAGCAAAGACATGGCGATATTCAGACGATTTATAATGGCACTTTTATTTAATTCACGTGGAATCCATTTGCCTTCCTTTTGAATTTTTCCCATGACGTGTAGGCATTTAGAAATTGTTGATTTATCGACGTTGAGTTGTTCAGCTAATTATTTTTCCATTTGAGCGGTATTTTCGCTCAATAATGCTTACAAGTTAGAATCTTTGAATTTTTCTAGTTGACCAGTACTTTTAAATCGTCTAAAATGTACAGTTGGGATACGATGGAGCTTGATCACCATAAGTTGTAACAAACATTTCGTGAGTTTCAGTTACCAATTTTTTCAAATCAAACAAAAAAATAATGAATGTCGAAAATGCAATTTTGTACGACCCATTTTAGACACGTATAAACAATGAAACTATCAGTAACAATAGCGCGCAAACTGTCAACCGTCATAGAGAAATGTCAAATCTTTCAGAGCCATATTTTAACATTCATATTTTAATATACTAACTACTAACTTTACTAAAGCCATTTATTGCTAGGGACCAGCACTAATTCAACCTCCTAATAGATCAATGACTTTGATAACATTTCAAAATTGAAGTCATTATAGAAGGATATGTTAATATACACAGAAAATATAAAAAATGCTTGAAAAGTTGTTTAACTTTTGAGTTGCAAAAAATTCTTCTGATATAATACTTCTTTATCTAAAAGGAATCTATTTCAAAATTTAATCTAAATCGAAACACACATAAACATTTTTGGAAATTTTAACTCGTATAAAATTTATATATCAAGAGCTTAATAAAATGTATACAATTGCCGAGAATTAATTAAATTTTGCATAATACGATACGTATATTGAAATTTGAACTTACGATGCAACATATGGTTCTGCGAATGATGATGATGATGAGATGAGGGAGGTTTCCTCTCAGGTCGAATGCGCTCCATCAACTTACTGATTCTATCATTGGTTCTTTCCTTCCTCATCAATGGACCCGGGCAATTTTCCTCTACTACACGAACACATTGTCGATGTACGCTGAGAGAACAATCTGCCAATTAATTAGCAAAATAATGTAGCCTTATTATTATCGTATATGTTACATGGTATTGTATTGTAACATCAAATTGTATATCACGGTTTTGCAACAACTTTACAATAGTTAATCTAACAAGAGGATAATTAACTTTGACACTCTGGCTTTGGTTTATTTTTAAAAATATTATAGTATGATTTCCTTCCTCTAATAAAGCCTAACTCATGCCAATGCGCAATGGTTTACGAAAAATTGTAATTTAAAGCATTCTATAATTAAAAATAATATATTACTTATTATCTGATTTTAAATAATTTTCATGTACAATCTCTTGTACAATATTTGTATGATTTTTTTGTACCAGATTAAGATTAATTATAATATTAGGAGCGCAAAAAAGTTCTGAGCCTTTTTGTGCAAAATTAAAAAACATTGTTTATTTAAAAACAAACAAAACTATATTAATCAACGAAATATTCCCCGTTTGCATTGATGACCTTTTGCCATCTTTCGGGCAGCTTGCGAATTCCCTGATGGTAGAAGCTCATCGGCTTCGAGGCGATAAAGTCATCAATGCATTTTCGTATCTCTTCAAGTGTCACAAAATGTGTATCAGCCAAGAAATGCTGCAGAGACCGGAATAGGTAGTAATCGGAAGGCGCCCTGTCTGGGCTATACGCCGCGTGCGGGAGAAGTTCCCAGCCTAACGCAAAGATATGGTCCTGAGTCACTTTCGCAACATGCGATCGGGCATTGTCATGAAGCAGTATCACTTTACGACGTCTTTTGCCAGTAAATGGCCTCTTTTCTTCAAACGCATCGCTCAAATTGCTCAATTGTTGCTGATAGCGATCTGCCGTTACTGTTTCATCTGGCTGTAACAACTCGTAATACAATACACCTTTCCAATCCCACCATATGCAAAGCAAAACCTTCTTGGCGTGGATATTGGTCTTTGGCGTCGATGTCGAAGGTTGACCAGGGTCAACCCATGATTTATTACGCTTCGGATTATCATAAAGTACCCACTTTTCATCACCTGTAATGATTTGGTGCAGAAAATCCTTTTTCCGGAACCTTGAAAGCAAAGTGAGTGCCGTGTCACGCCGTCGATTTTTGTTGTCTTCGGACAGTGTATGCGGAACCCATCTGCCTTCCTTTTGAACTTTTCCCATTGCATGTAAACGTGTGGAAATGGCTTGTCGCGTAACGCCAAGTTGCTCTGCAAGCTCCTTTTCAGTTTGTGCAGAGTTTATATCCAACAATGCTTGCAGTTCGTCCGTTTCAATCTTTTGAGGGCGTCCAGCACGCGATTCATCTTCAAGACTGAAATCTCCTTGGCGAAATTTTTGATACCACCTTTTACACGTAGCATAACTTACAGCGTTCTCTCCATATGCAACACAGATCATTTCAGTGGCTTCAGCAGCATTTTTCTTCAGATGAAACGCGAAGTGGGTGGAAAATCGAATATGCTCTTTTGTTATTACCATCGTGAACACTGCTGATTTTAAGGTTATGTTCATCAAACACCAAATCGCACGATGTTTCGAAAGACCAAATGTCACTGCTTTAAAACCGCAAGAGGGCGGGAAAATTAATGCAATTTAAATTGTGGTTTCAGTAGTATGAAATCTAGGGCTCAGAACTTTTTTGCGCTCCTAATATATTAATTATAATTATAATATATTTAATATACTTTCAATTAATAATAAAAAAGTAAATATTTGCAAATTTTTTTATTTTATGCATAGATTATATATGCAGGGTGTCCCATAATTGTAACACACCAACTCCATACGGGCGTAGAGCTAGCGAGAGGAGATGCCACCACTGTCCGGCGCTTGAGGACACAGTGCAGCACACCTTGGCAGAATGCCAGACGTGGGCTGACCAGCGCCGTATCCTCGCCCGAGCAGTGGGGTGCCGGGAAGAAGGGGAAACCCTCTCGCTCCCGCGCTTGCTCAAATCAATGTGCGGGAGCGAGGAGGTATGGGGAGCGGCGGCCTCCTTTTGCCGGGACGTAATGTCCCGCAAGTGGGAGCATCGTCCACCTCGTCACAATCCGCGACGGAAGAAGCGGCGCTCCCCAGAGGGGGGGGGGGGAAGTGGGCCCGAGGTGGCGCCGGCCGAGGAGGAGAGGCCACCGGCTTTTGCTGGAGGCCGTCTTCTCGGCCGCCTCGAGCCTAACTTCGACGCAGCAGTGGGGGATGAGTGAGAAGGAATGAACCCTCTCATCCACCAGTGGCGTCGGTAATGGTAGGGTAAAAGGGGAGTGGGGCCCAATTGGGGCTGGGCCTTACTCCCCTGCCCCTTCCCTACATATCCAGTAGGTAGGGGGGAAAGGGGGCAAGGAGGGAGGGCAGGTATCCCCTCTCTCCTAAATTAAACTGGAAGGCCAACCTGGTCGGATAACCGGCCAGGACACCGCGTCCTAAACTCCTAGGGAGGGGCGCGGTATTTGGGCGGGGGCTCCAGGAGAACCCTGGGGCCGGGGTGTCGGGGAGGGAATGCAGGCGTAGTTCCCCTGACTCCCCCACTTCGGTCCGAGCGGTAGTTTTAGTCGATAAGAGTCTGACATAACCGACCCCCCTAAGGGTCGGGGGTATCCATGATAGATTTCCCCTGCGTTAACAAAAAAAAAAAGCTAGCGAGAGGAACAAAAAAGTCCTTCCATTTAGCAATATCTCGTTTAATTTTTTAGTAATAACCGCGTGAAGTTTGGCGTTTGTCTCGCCTATCGCGACCTATAGACGGTCTGCGGCGAGTTGTGTGCGTCGAGGCTGAGCGGTAACGCGGCTTGCACTGACCATCGCGCGGCGTCAAAGCGCCAAGACGCCATCGCATTACAATTATGGGACACCTTGTATATTTCTAAAAAAAATATCTTAAGCAAAAACGTTCTTATATATTTTACGTACCACTACACAAATATCCCTGAGGACCGATGCCACCGATGATAAGTTGGCAGTGATTACAATATGTTATCGTAAAATATTGATGTGCCACAAAATGATGTCCTCTGATAGTCATCTTGCGTGTTTTACCAGTAAGCAAACGTGCTTTGATGTTGGACTTATCTTTCGCGACGAAAGTGGGTACTCGATCAGCCCACACTGGTCGTAATTGGAAGATCTTTATCAATATTGTAGCTAGACCAGCCGCTGTTGTGAACAAACGAAGATCTACATGCTCCTTTTCTATATCTTCTCTGAAAATTTACAATTTTATATTTATATATGTAACAGTATTATTCAACATAACGATCTTTTACATAAAAGTAACACGTACAATGTATATGTGCGCACGCGCACACGTTGTAAACCATATTTACTTAATATTAAATTATTATATGAAGTGTTTCGGTTAGATATGAGAGATATGTTGCAAAAAAGAACATGTTTATTTTAAAAACATGTTTATTTTAAAGATATTAAATTATCTTTTATTTGAAATATTTTCCATCGCTAGCTATAACTTTTTCCCACTTTTCTGGCAATAAGTGAATTCCGCGATAAAAAAGCAATATATTCATTTTTTGAAATAATCTATTTATCGAGCCACTTTTTTATTTCTTCATATGCTTTTAAGTGCTGATCAACAAGGCCATGTTGCATCGATCGAAATAAATGATAATCTAATAGAGCACAGTCTAGGATGAATATGCGGCATGTGGTAAAACTCCCTATTGAAGCACTGATAACGGGTCTTCAACTATGTTTGTAATGAATGATCGAACGTTGTTAAAATCACTTTGGGTTTTCATTGAGCTGTTGGACATTTTCATGCCACAAATCAAATCATTTAATTGTTGATAACGTTCAACAGCGACTATTTGATTCGGTTTCAGCGGTTCATACGTAATATACGACGCGTTTCATATCCCACTCTAAATGTATAACAAAATCTTACTTCCGTGGATATTGCATTTTAGAGTCGATATCGATGTTTAACCCAGACCTACTCATTGATGATAATTTTTTACGTTTAGAATTATCATTCATTTTACTGAATTATCATTCAGTAGATTCATTTTTCATCGCGAGTTTTTGATACAAAACGCGACAATTTGATACAAAAACTGCTTCCTTCTGTGATGAGAAAACAAAAGTGCAAATGATTAAACGATTTTGAATAGCTAATTCAGACAATTCATGTGGAACCCATTTGCCTTCTTTTTTAATCTTTCCCATTATGTGTAAATGATCAGAAACACGGTTGATTTAGCAACATCTATCTAATGCTGCAGCTAATTCCTGAAGCGTTTGAGCCGAATTTTCATTCAATAACACCCGCAATTCGCATCTTCAAACTTTTTTGATTGACATAAATATTCTTAGTTTTTAGAATCAAAATCATCATTTTTGAATCGTCAAAACCAGTACTCACATGTTTTAACTGATGGAACAGACTCAGAATAAGTCTCTGAGATAATTCGGTGAATTCCGGCAACCGTTTTTTCGAATCAAAATAGCAAAATAATTAGTGACAAAAAATGTTCTTTTTCGCGTTCCATTTTCAATCGCACTAAAAAGTGTGATTGTGTTTACAAATGTACATGACATGCGTTAAATTATTTGTAGAAATATTTAAACTTAAATGAAATGATGTAACAACTTTCAAAATATTTCTAGTATTAAATTTGTAGCTACAGCTATCTATAATGAACTCTCAAAACTAACCAGTACACCTAATATTTTACAACAACGCAAAATAGCGTGTAATTTGAATTTTGCTTATAAACAAAATTCAACCATAAAAGCATAACTTATTAAATCATGCAATATTTTCTTTTCCAACTATTACTGTAATTATTTCACAATTTTGATTCCTAAGGTAATACATTTTGACATTATTTACAATATACACAGAATGTTTATTTGCAATAAGTAAAAATACTAAGCCAATCAATAGTTTATAGCCACACTGTAGTCTTTAAAATACATTTCCTTAAGAATTCTATAAGTATTTTCCTATTATTGTTTAAATAAAAAACGTGTTTCAGTTCTTTAAAAGTTCATAAATTATTTAAATTTGATTGTCAATGAAATATGTAGTAATCAAAATTATATTCATGTAATGATCAAGTTAATATTTAATTCATCCACTGTTTAAAATTTAATATCAATTATTAATTATTTTAGGTAATTTAACTATCTAATACTGTATAGCAATATGCAAAAATTAAGATATTATTCACTTTATAAGCATGAAATTCATTTTTTTTAATTATATATCATCTAATTTTAAAAAAACTTTCACAGAAATCAAACGTCTTATTTATAGAGTTAATTTTCGAATTATTTTATAACTTATTAAAATTCTACGTTGTTGTAAAAAATCATTGTTAAAGAATTTTCCTATTGTTATGTTGTAAATATATCAAAATAAGCTAAAATAAAATTCAAATCACATTTCTTATCTTGCAAAAAATACGTCTAATTAAAAACAATACATATATATATATATATATATGTGTAACAATTATTTGTTTTATAATATATGGATTATGAACCATATATGTGGTTCATTGATTATCGAATCACTAAAATCCTAGTTCACCATAACAGAAATGACATATCCCCTATCACAAATTATTAATAGCCAATAAACGTTAAATTGCCGTAAATATCACTAATTTTTAAAGATGTATTCAGACGTATTTTATAAAATAAAAAATATAAAAATTTTGTAATAAATTCTATATAAAATATAATCTTACAGGTAAGGTTCCATTTTCGGTAGGAGATACGTTTCAATAATTTTTATTTCGCGTACTTTGTCGGATATACTTTCGTCAAGCGAATTGTCAGTCGGACCAAAGATTGTAGCCAATCCTGCGGTCCGTTTCTGTTGGAAATGCATCAGCTGTTCATTCAATTCTTCCTTAGCTCTAGTACGTGCCTTCCAAAATATCTGTTAAAAAACAATAGACATGTTAAAAACATTAACACAATTATAAATTTCCAAATTTTTAAGTTTTTCTTTTAAGCGAAGTTATGAACGTAATATGAAGTTATATAAAATATAACTGCTTGTAATATAAACACACACATACAACACGCACGCTCGTACGCACAGAGGATGTAAAATTAAAGATATTACAGATTATTATGATTAAAATTGAACGTAATATGAACTTTTTTTTATTAACCATTTGATATCAAATACGATATTATATGTCGAATACGATATCTTTCTTCTAGGTAGAGTCGTTAAAATCACGTTAAGAACACCTCAATTTTTTAATTGCCACATATAATTTTTATTACATATGATGACAGTGTTTCTTGAGGATTAGACAGTTATAAACTGATATACATAGAGAAACAAAAGTTACCAGATTCTTAAAATATATATACAAAATGGTAACATGTTTGTTAAAAAGTTCGTATACATTTTATCGTTAAATGAACCTTAAAAGAAATGTGCTCTAATAAAACAAGTTTCAATAATATCACATCAAACATTTAGCGACGAGCAATATTGTATAGATATAAATTATAATTCATCTTTGATTTTTATCGGTTCAATAATGCATATGTTGTCTGTTTAATTAATAAATTTATTATTAATCTAAAATTTATTAATTTAATTAATAAAAATTTAACAGTCCCAACATTACTAAATGTTGTTTCATATAATGTATAACGTAAACATTATACTTTAAAACTATTATACCATCTAATACGGGTCTCTATACACTTAAAAAGCCCTATGAGACTTTGGTGTCCTATTTGGACATGTATCTGCATACAAAATCGCTGCATCTCTAAAGTTTCGCTGACATTCTCCAAAACTAGAAGCATATCAACAGAATTATCCAAATGTAAGATGATAGAAACAAACTGATATGAACTGTTATAAGTAACATATCCGACATATTACTTATCATTAATCACGCCTGATTTTATGAATAACTCTGAATGATGCTAATTTCGAACATTTATTTTAAGAATTTATTATTAACTTTTATTTTCCTATCATAACAATATGTCATCAGTCTACTCATCAAAAGAACTACAATCGTATATAATAATATATTTTGATAAGTTAACAAAATTAACAGTTAACGAATCAAAATATTTTTTAAGTGACTTTAACAGCATCACTTAGAAATAAACAAACTTCATCATACGATGTTGCTATCGATATTAAATAGTTGAAATATACTGAATACTGATACTGAGTAGTAGAAAACAAAAATTTAATATTTCGTTTAGTTTCGAAAATAATAGCCAGATATCTTTAACTTTATATTTCGTATACTGGGTACATATATTCTCATTTTAATTTAAACAGTCACTTTCTGAAAATTATGAAGTTTTAAAAAGAATGTTTCTTACAAATGCTTTTTACGAAAATGTTAGAACTTTGAGAAAGTCACAAGATGGTGTCATTGGTTTGATATTGGATAGTTGTTTGAAGATTATGTTTGAAGCTCACTTTAAATTTGTTTAATAAAAACCTCCATTTTTCATTGCATAATCTTATAGCTTACCTCGAAACTTTTTCAAAACTTTCAACACTTTTAAAATACGATAATAAAATATTTTTTCATTAGATTTCATTATATACTCTTCGAATTATAAAGCGTTAAGGAAAGTTACAATATTGCCAGTATTAACACTACACTAAGGGTGTATCTCGTAGAAGTTAATTGAATGAATGGAGGTAAGTCAAGAAAATATTGAACAATTTCAGTGAAAAAATAATCTGATATCGCCCTGACAAATGCCAGACAATTCTGTTCTTTAAGAAACTATTCTAGAAAATTGAACTTGCGACCACATGTTAAAACTCTTCTTCGACTTGATTAAAACGACCTGATCATAAAAATTTTGGAGCAATGTACTTTCATCGATGAATACAATGATAATGGCATTATCGGTGCAAATTTCAATTCTATAAGCAAACATATCCCACCTGATTTGACCTCTATGCAATGCCAGTAAATGCCAGCAATATATATAACTTTTAAGTCTTATAACTTCAAAAGTACTTAATGAAAAAATATGTTGTTATAGTGTTTTAAAAAAGTACTCGAGGTGTTATAAAAATAAAAATATACCATAAAAAATGGGGATTTATGTTTAACAATGTTTATGTTTAACAACTTTAAGGTGACTTTCATATAATTTTCAAACTATACAAAATCAAACCAATGGGGCACCATTTTATGTTTTGTTCGAAGTCATAAAACTTTCGTAAGAAACATTTTTTTTTTAACTTGTGATTTCCAGAAATTGACTGTTTAAATTAAAATAAAACACTCTATATATTTTTTTAATATATTTTATTTATTGCAGTATATGTTGCGAATAAATAACAAAATGCATATCTAAACTATTTAATTAAAAAAAGAAAATAAAACGTACCTTTCTCAGAATTTCTTCCTTGTCAGACTCCTTCAAGAGGACATCGTCTATCTCATTTGCGACATTCTCATCTACATTATGGAGACGTAACGGCTAAACAAAAAAACTACCTATTACATCAAATATTTTTTATGTGCACAAGATGACTAAGAAAGCCCTCAACAATATAAAGAATCAAATATCATAAATAAGCATATATAAATTAACCATTTTATAAAGAGATAATTCATGTCTAGAAACAGTGCATTTTGTCATCACAAAAAGACAAAGTTGTATTACAAATATTTCTGAGTTAAACGGTCTATAATATATCAGATTGGCAGTATTTCGTCTGTTTAACAATATAAAAATAAATATTTAAAAGATATGAAAAAAATGAAAAATATTATTATATCACATATGTTTAATTTAATTCTAATTAATCTATATTAGTATAAAATCAGAACATGAAATAAAGACATTCGCATTCACTTTTTTTTATGTTTTACAATTCCAACTATGTCTCAATGCTGTTTATCAAGAGCTCAATTTTAATAAGAAATTGGATATAATTCTTTATATACTTGGTATTGCGATACTATCGCGGCGAATGCGCGGGGATTGATTTTATTTTTCCTATTTTTTATTTTTAAAAGAAGACACAAAACCATATGGCTCAAATAAAGATAGTTAAAAGAGCAATTAACACAGAAGTACTTATAATATAACTTCATTTCTTTTTAATGCCAAAATAGAAAGTTTTTAAATATGAGTTTGTTTTTCAAAAATGTCCAGTTTATCTTCCACTATAAATCTCTATAAATATTATTCGTGTTTTATATGTCGTCCTTACAGATACAGATACATAAAAAATAGATATAAAAAATACTAAATAAAACTAAATAAAAGATACTAAAAGATAAAGGCTCCCGTGACGCTAATCATTCCTTGTGCATGTAAATTGTAGAGGTCAACCTAAGTAAGGAAAGTCTCATACTAGTTACAAATTGGTGCACAGCAAATATGAAATAATCCAAATATGGCCTTTACAAAGTTTTACAGAATTTTATAGAGTTCGTCCATCGCACTGCATAATTATTCACTAAACTCTTATTATTTATATTATTCATTACGTCAAAAATATTTGATATCTGATTTAGGAATTTTTTAGGAAGTACCTATGAATTCAAATCTATAGACAAAATTTTCTGAAAAATTCGAGATGGCAGGCTTAATATGGCGGTTAAAAATGAAAAAACAAATCTATTTTGAAAAAATATAATTTGTTTGGATTTCTTTAGAAAAAAGATTGCATTTTTTACATTTGTTGGTGAAAAAATATTAATAATAGAAAACGATATAGTCAAAAATCCTAAAGTGGAGAAAAATATTATACAGTGTATAGAGCATAAAAAATTTGTATGATTTTTATAAAAAATTCGTGAATACTATATTTTAAAAAATGATAATTTTAACTATCTACCTAAAATATTTGTATAATTAACAATTAATGATTGTACACACTTTTGGTACACCTATTAACCCCTTGATATACAAATAAAACGGAACTTGATGCGTCCGAAAAATACTATTTAATTTCGCTCAACTGAACAGTGATGTGGAAGGTGAGAAAGAGTACATTTTATTTTGAAATTTTTATATAACATTTAATCAGGTTGATACATAATGCTAATGAAGAACAACTAAATAACATTAAAAAATAATAATTTAATAGTTCTGTAAAGTATGAAATATTTCGAAACATTTTATCTTTTTAACTCTTTTTATCTTTACTAAACTCAAATATTGTCTGGGATGACATTTACCGTGCGAGATCCCTGCTATACTGAATACTACTTTCAATGTGCTTCTTCTGATATGTCGACGCTTTTTTTTATTGGAATTGTTGAGAAGGTGGGAGGATGGGACATCTCGAACTATACAGGGTGGGTGATTATAAATTGCCAACCCGAAGTGTGAAGGTAGTCCCATACCGTTTTGCGAGATTCGCAATAATTATCGAGTTATTAATGACAGAAATCTGAGGAGTGGTAGCGCGCCGGCATAGATGATTGGAGAAGCGTTGCAGCTGCTTAGGCCGCAGCGCGGCCCAGTTGATCCAGAAACTGTTGCCGGTGCGCGGCGAGGGGAAAGACAATGCGCTGCTATTCGTTGTTTTATCTCGCCAGACCTATGTCTCACCGCACGCCGCCAAGAGTTGCTGGGTCGAGTGGGCCGCGCTGTGGCCTGAGTAGCTGCAACGCTTCTCCAATCATCTATGTCGGCGCGCTCCCATTCCTCAGATTTCTGTCATTAATAACTCGATAATTATTGCGAATCTCGTAAAACGGTATGGGACTTTCATGTTTATCTTAATCCAATCTACCTTCACATCTCGGGTTGGCAACTTATAATTAACCACCCTGTATAAACAAACGAGAATCGACGCACGAGTGAAGCAACATAGTTTATTTATACAGGGTGTCTCAGAACTTTGGGACACGGGCTCCGTAGGGACATAGAGTTAAGTGAGAGGAACAAAAAAGTCCTCTACCATAATGTGAAAATCGTAATAGTTTTTTAGTAATAACCGTGTAAAGTTTGGCGTTTTCCACGCCCATCGCGGCCTATAGACGCTCCGCGGCAAGCTGTGTGCGTAGGAGCTGAGCAATAACGTGTCTCGCGCTGACTGTCGCGCGGCGTCAAAGCGCCAAGACGCCATCGCGACAGTCAGCGCGAGACACGTTATTGCTCAGCTCCTACGCACACAGCTTGCCGCGGAGCGTCTATAGGCCGCGATGGGCGTGGAAAACGCCAAACTTTACACGGTTATTACTAAAAAACTATTACGGTTTTCACATTATGGTAGAGGACTTTTTTGTTCTTCTCACTTAGCTCTATGTCCCTACGGAGCCCGTGTCCCAAAGTGCTGAGACATCCTGTATACTGCGTCCGCTGAAAACAGCTTTTAACGAGTCAGACTCGTCAAGTCTACAGTGGCACATGAAATGAATAGACGACCCTAACTCGTCATTGTATGTCAAGGGGTTAATGTTCTAGAGATCTTGCAGAAGAAGAAAACCCCATATTTTTTGTTAAAAAGGTCTTGAGAAATTTTAAAAACTGAAAGATAGATGGGACACTCAGCATCCCACCGTATCAAAAGGTTAATTAGTAATTTAAAATTTTATGGTATTCTCCACAAATTATATAGAACTCTTTTGTTTAATTTAATCTGATCTACACACACATGCATACAAACGATGATTATGTTACCATCAAATAAGCTTATACCCAGACAGCACAAAATATTCGGAGAATATTCTCATAAAATGATTTCCATATGTTCAGAGAATATTCAGAAAAGATATTCCTATATGTTTCTGAGAATGTTCGACATGTTATTAGAATATTATTTATGGAATCCTCAGAATGTTTTATATAGCAGCACAGAATATTCGACGAATATTCTCACAAAACAATTCCATATATTCTAAAAATATTCGAAAACATATTCTTATATGTTTCTCAGATTAATTTAAATATTATTACAATATTATTTGTGAAGTCCTCAGAATATTGTAGTAATATGTCAATGTAGGAGATATGAACATTATCCAAGTAGCAGAGTAGTATCAAATAACGTATTAATGATGTGTTAATAACATCTCTAACGTCAATAAAACGTCATTAAAACGTGTTTAAACATCATCTTACTACCTGGATCATCAGAGTTTCAAATTCATCTCGAAATGAGAAATAGCACGAGTGATAAAGACACGTTGCTTTTATATGTCTAAATTCATCAACGTCGATTAGGCTTTGATTTAGATTTCAGTCTTCGTCTCGAAGAATTTAACTTGGATTATCGCTTGGTCAACGTTGGTCAAGTCTTGCCGAACAACCATTGTCCGAACGCACCCGGTACGCGATCACAACCAAATGCACTGTGTTTACATCGGTCCGTGTCATGCATTGTTCTGAGGAAATATAAACGTTTATTTAGTAAGTGGATTTAGTTAGGAAGTTTATTTAGGAAGTGTAAATAACATTCGTCTAAAATTCTTATTAGTATTTTATTAGTTATTTTTATTGGTTGCAAATCAGGTAAGTACAATTTATATGTACATATGATAAATTCGTAAAGTAATTATTTAGAAGACGCATACCGCCTCCGATTTCGTTGAAACTCATCTATCTTATACAGGGTGATTGATTATAAGTTGCCAACCCGAAATGTGAAGGTAGATTGGGTTAAGATAAACATAAAAGTCCCATACCGTTTTGCGAGATTCGCAGTAATTATCGAGTTATTAATGACAGAAATCTGAGGAATGGGAGCGCGTCGACATAGATAATTGGAGAAGCGTTGCAGCTGCTTAGGCCGCAACGCGGCCCAGTTGACCCAGAAACTGTTGCCGGTGCGCGGCGAGGGGAAAGACAATGCGCTGCTATTCGTTGTTTTATCTCGCCGGACCTACGTCTCGCCGCACGCAACCAACAGTTGCTGGGTCGAGTGGGCCGCGCTATGGCCTGAGTAGCTGCAACGCTTCTCCAATCATCTATGTCGGCGCGCTCCCATTCCTCAGATTTCTGTCATTAATAACTCGATAATTATTGCGAATCTCGCAAAACGGTATGGGACTTTTATGTTTATCTTAACCCAATCTACCTTCACATTTCGGGTTGGCAACTTATAATCAACCACCCTGTATATTTTGACGTGTAGAAACCAAAAGTTGAAATCGTCGCTTGGCTCTACAAAGCGAGAAATTAATTGTAAAGTTGATGGCAATTTAGGTTAAGAAATCTGTCACGGAGGTGAGGACCGTCTTGTCTATAATTACCAATGCATCTCTTAGCTTTTCTCATGACAGATAATAAAAAATAAATCTTCGCCTTACTAAAAAGATTAGTCTACAATGTACTAAAAATGGATACAGAAAAGATTAGCAAGATTCCTGCGCAAGAGAGGATGTACCATGAATCTAAAGCAGGAGAATGATAGCATATGCTATTTTATTGTGTAACGAGAGGAATAAGATTCTATATAATAAAACAAAGTCCTACATAATAAAATAGCACATGCTGTCATTCTTCCGCTTCAGATTCATTATACATCTTCCCTTGCGCAGGGGTCTTGCTAATCTTTTTTATATCTATTTTTAGTATATTGTAGATTCATCTTTTTAGTAAAGCGAAAATTTATTTTTTATTATCTGTTATTAGAGAAGCTAAGAGATACATTGGTAATTATAGATAAGACGGTTTTCACCTCCGTAACAGATTTTCTAACTTAAATTACCATTAACTTTAACAATTAATTTCTCTCTTTGTAGAGCCGAGCGACAATTGTAACTTTTACATTCGGCTTCTACATGTCAAAATATATAAAGTAGGTGAGTTTCAGCGAAATCGGAGGCGGTGTGCGTCTTCTAAATAATTACCAAGTTTTCAATATCTGAAAAATCTGAAAATCTGAAAAATCTGGAATTGTCAAGGAATTTCAAAATTAATTTTCTTTGGCAATCCTGAATATTATATATTAGGAGTACAAATAAGTTTCCGCCGTTTTCTATCAAAAATTAGGAATTTATTGTGAAAGAACGGTACATTACGTTTTATTCAAAGTATTGTTCATCACTAGCCACTACTTTTTCCCATCTTTCTGGCAGCATTCGGATACTACGTCGGAAGAACTCTTCATCTTTTGAGGATATCCACGAATCGACCCAATTTTTAGTATCTTCATATGATGTAAAACGCTGCTTAGATAGGCCATGTGCCATCGACCGGAACAAGTGATAATCGGAAGGGGCAGTGTCTGATGAATACGGCGGGTGGGGTAGGACTTCCCAATTAAGTGTTCCCAAATAGGTTTTGACCGGTTTTACAACATGTGGCCGAGCGTTGTCATGTAGGAGAATAATTTTGTCGTATCTAGAGTAGTAATGGGCGCATTTTTCCTTGAGTGCTCGGCTCAATCTCATTAATTGTGTTCGGTAGAGAGCTCCAGTAATGGTTTCGCTCGGTTTGAGCAACTCATAATACACGACACCAAGCTGATCCCACCAAATACACAGCATGAGTTTTTTCCATGAATATTCGGTTTGGCTGTCGATGTTGAAGTATGACCAGGTGGTCCCCTGATTTTCTCTTCTTTGGGTTATCGTAGTGGATTCAGTTTTCATCACCAGTGACTATACGATGCAAAAAACCCTTTCTTTTATGCCTGGCAAGCAGCATTTCACACGTGCAAAATCGGCGTTCAACGTCTCTCGGCTTCAGTTCATATGGAACCTAATTTCCTTGTTTTTGAATCATTCCCAATGATTTTAAACGATGTGAAATTGTTTGTTGAGTCACTAATGTAAGTGCAAGTTCTTCTTGCGTTTGGCGCGAATCTTTCTCCAATAATGCTTCCAATTCCGTGTCTTCGTACACTTTCGGCCTTCCACTACGTTCTTTGTCTTCCACGTCAAACTCACCGTTTTTAAACTTTTGAAACCACTCACGACAACTTCTCTCACTTAAAGCAGTCTCACCATATGCTTCTACAAGCAATCGATGCGCCTCAGCTGCAGATTTCTTCAAATTAAAGAAGTAAATCAAAAGTTCCCGCAAATGACGCTTATTCGGCACAAAACTTGACATTTTCGCACGAAAAAAATTATATGATGCTGATACGGAGTCACTAATACTTCAAAGTTATGTTACCAGATGTCTAAACTTACGATATTACGTTTTACATCTGACAATTTCAACATAACCTTCTAGTGGGGCTATCTTTTGTCAAACGGCGGAAACTTATTTGTATTCCTAATAATTTCAATCATATGATACTATTAATAATATTATTCTTTGGTATTGTCTATAGGATATTATTCGTTAAAAGAAAAAAAAATTTGCAAGTTTTAATATTTGTTATTTAATGTAATCATGCCGAAAAGATCTCGAGCTGGTTTTTATAAAAAAATTAACACAGAACTTAATAAAAATTTATCTTTACTTTCTCAAGATTTTATAAATGAAGAGAGAAATGATGCAATATGCGAAGATATTATTAAAACTATGCCATTATCACAATCCGATAATATTATTGAAGATAACTTTGATAAAGATTTACCAGAAGATGATTCATATTTTGCAAATGATGTAAGCGATTTATGTAATGAGCAAATAATAAAAAAAAGAAATACTGATGATTTTACTACAGAATCATTTTTTACAAGTGATTTAAAAGACTGGGCTTTAAAACACAAAATTTGTCACTCAGCTATTAATGATCTTTTATAATTATTAAAAACAAAAGATATTGATTCAAATAACTTACCTTTAAATGCTAGAACTCTTTTATCCACTCCTAAAACTATAGAAATTGAAGAAATGGAACGAGGAACATATTGCCATTTTGGTCTTCTTGAAGCAATAAAACAACTTTATAAAGATGGTTCAAATATGATCGAAATATTAATAAATATTGATAGTCTACCGTTGAGTAAAAGTTTGAGTAGCCAGATATACCCAATATTATGTTGTTTATATTTAAATCCTACGAAAGTAGCTGCTGTAGGAATATATCATGGTTATGAGAAGCCAGCAAATGCAAATAAATTCTTATTACAGTTTGTCAATGAGGCAATAGATTTAACAGTAAACGGTATCAATATTAATGGAAATATAAAACAATTTAAAATTAAAGGATTTATATGTGATGCCCCTGCAAAATCTTTTATTTGTTATACAGGGTGCACGATTTATCTGAAGACATTGAAATATCTCGAGAACTATGCATTGGATAAAAAAAAGTGGTTAATGAAAGTTGTTAGTCTCGAAGAGGGACATCCAATTATATCAAACTCGACCTCTCACCCCACCCCTTGGGGGTGGGGGTTGGGGGCAACTTTGAAATCTTAAATGGAAACCCCCATTTTTTATTGCAGATACGAATTCTACGCCACAAAATACGTAAATTTTGTCCGAAACTTTTTTTTTGATTCATGATAGATGGCGCTGTAATCGCAAAAAATTATATTTTCCGCAATTCTTCAGAAATGATCATTGGATTGAGAAATAAAAAATACCTGTTCAATAATTTTAAAGAACATAATAAAAGTTATTCCCCTCCATCCTCTCGGGGTAGGGTGGGTGGTTCAAATCTCAAGTGGGAACCCGAATCGAAGAGGGAACTGCTCGACGCGCCACTGTGGGTGTATGGCGAGCTACGGCTTATTATAAAAGGCAGTGCAATGCCTACGGCTTATTATAAAAGGCAGTGCAATTGAGATTTGAACGTTACCACCCACCCTACCCCGAGAGGATGAGAGGGGGGAATAACTTTTATTATGTTCTTTAAAAACATTGAACAGGTATTTTTTATTTCTCAATCCAATGATCATTTCTGGAGAATTGCGGAAAATGTAATTTTTTGCGATTACAGCGCCATCTATCAGGAATAAAAAAAAAGTTTCGAACAAAATTTACGTATTTTGTGGCGTAGAATCCGTATCTGCAATAAAAAATGGGGGTTTCCATTTAAGATTTCAAAGTTGCCCCCAACCCCCACCCCCAGGGGGTGGGGGGAAGGTCGAGTTTGGTATCATTGGATGTCCCCCTTCGAGACTAACAACTTTCATTAACCACTTTTTTTTATCCAATGCATAGTTCGCGAGATATTTCAATGTCTTCAAATAAATCGTGCACCCTGTATAAAAGGACATGCAGGTTTTATTCTTGTACAAAATGTTTTCAAAGAGGAACATACCTGAAGGGTCGAACATGTTTTCCCAAAATTAATTGTAAAAAAAGGACAGGTCAGAATTTCAAAAATAAAAGCCAAATTCAACATCATTCTGGAACTTCTGTTATAGAAAGCATTCCAGGAATGGACATAATTGTTCATGTGCCATTAGAATATATGCATCTCATTTGTTTAGGTGTTATGAAAAAATTATTGATGATGTGGACTTTTGGAAAGCCACATATGAAATTAAAAAATAAAAAAATTACTGAAATTAATAGACAGTTGAGATCAATAGCTAAATGCACACCAAATGAATTTGTTCGTAAACCACGTTCTTTAGACGAAATCAAGAGATGGAAGGCCACTGAATTCAGATTTTTTTTGCTATATGCAGGAGCAATTGTTTTAAAAGGAAATATTGAAAAGGATAAATATATAAATTTCCTTTGTCTGCATATTGCAGTGACAATTTTTTCAAATGATTTACATATTCAAGAGTATGGTGACTACGCGCATTTATTACTTAAAAGTTTTGTTAAAAATTTTGATGAATCATATGGAAAAGAAAATATATCTCATAATATACATGGCCTAATTCATGTATGGTATATGATGACGTACAGATATTTGGAAATATAAATAAATATAGCACATTTCCATTCGAAAGTTATCTTCAAAATTTAAAGAAATTACTTCGAAAACACGAGAAACCATTACAGCAAATTGTATTGGGTGAGTGCAAAAGTTCGTGCGGAGTTTCAATAGATGGAGTTATAAGCGTCGTAAAGTGTTGTCATTAATACTTCCATCTACATATTATATAACGTTGGAAAGGTGACGTCTTCAGCTGTTATTAAAAAAAAAATCATTTGTTTTCATACAAACTGCTTCGAGAAATATCACTTTAAAAATGAGTATCGATAAGGTGCATTTACGGCATGTTATGCTTTACGAGTTTCGGAAGGGAATAAACGTTGCCGCAGCCATAAGAAACATTCAGGATGTTTATCAGGATGAAGCACCAGCTAAACGAACTGTGGAAAAATGGTTTGCTAAATTTCGGCGCGGAGAATTTAACCTTGAAGACAAGCCACGCTCTGGTCGACCTTCTGACATTGATGACGATGTTTTGCGTACTTTAGTGCTCAATAATCCGCGAATTTCAACAGAAGAAGTTGCTACAGCACTAAACGTTGACCGATCAACCGCTTTTCGGCGTTTAAAAAAGATGGGATTCGATTTGAAGCTCGATATATGGGTGCCCCATTTGCTGACCGAGAAGAACAAAATCAAGCGAATTTCTGCAGCCGTTTCTTTACTCGGGCGGCTCAATAACGAGTCGTTTTTGGATCGACTAGTGACGGCGATGAGAAATGGGTCCTCTACAACAATGTTCAGCGCAAACGGACATGGAAACAATCAGGTGAGCATGGTGACGCAATGCCAAAGGCCAGTTTGCACCCGATGAAGGTGATGCTCTCTGTTTGGTGGGATTGCAAGGGCATAATCTATTTCGAGCTTCTCCCCGCTGGCGAAACGATTGATTCGGACAAGTACTGTCGCCAATTAACCAATCTGAATCGAGAAATAAAAGAGAAACGTCCGATTTTGTCAAATCGCAAGGGAGTCGTCTTTCATCACGACAACGCCAGACCACACGTTTCGAAAAAGACGCTGCGCAAACTGAAGAGCCTGAAATGGGATGTCTCAACGCATCCACCGTATTCTCCTGATATCGCACCATCTGACTATCACTTGTTCCGGTCATTGCAAAATTATTTAAATGGAAAAAACTTTGACTCTTTGGAGGCCTTAAAAAACGGCGTCTCTTCGTTCTTCGAATCTAAACCGCGCAGTTTTTATGATCGAGGCATCCGTATGCTGCCAGAACGTTGGGAAAAGATTATAGAAAACGATGGAGAATATATTATTGATTGAATAAAGATTTTTGTTTGCCTAATCACTGTGTGACTTTTACTCACAAACTCCGCATGAACTTTTGCACTCACCCAATAAAACGAATAAAAGAGTTTGAGTCTGTTAGAGATTCAAAAGAAGTCAATAAAATAAGTGTTTTATATGAGCGACAATACTTTGACGGTGTAGTTCCTAATCAAAGTTATAATCAATTCAAGAAACTTATTCTTGAAAAGTTTACTTTCAATACTGAAAACCTTGCCGATTCATTTTGTTATTTAACAAGTGGGCATATCATGAAAATAGAAAATATTTTAGTAAGAAAAGATACTTACGTGTATGAGAGAATATTTCTTGAAACTTATCTTTTCGACTATCCTTGCGATTCGAGTATTTTTAACATTTGGACTGCGAAGAATTTGAGTGGATATTGTACACAAAATGTAGGAGATACAAAGAACAAAATGATAGCTATTATTCATGACGAAGACTTCATATTCTATCCACTTCTTCATTAGAGAATTTGAATTATAAATTTTATATTTCTATAATTTATCATATCGTTATAAAAGTAAGTAAAAAACAATCATCCAAGTTGCACACGCTAAATCACAATAAGATTTGATTTGGTTCCATAGCACAATAACCAATACCCTCTCCTCCCATCATCCCTTATATAGTCACGTATGTCTATGCATGAGTGTATGCAACTCGGGTATAAATAATTACAACATTGCTGTTACTTAGTTGATTTTAATGTGTTTTTTTAGATATGGAAAACAGCTGGAGGGTTGTTCATTTCATTAAAGAAAATACAGTAGAAGCCGTGCCAACGTCCTGGGTCAAGAATATAAATGAATGTTTTTGGCCACCACACAGTGGATTAAAATTAAAAAATTTGATTAAAAATTGCACTCCATCTGGTCATAATTGGGATATTCACCAATCAAGGATGATGGGTGAATTATATGGTAGGTATTATTTAAAAAATCGATTCTTTCTTCACGACTATAACAGTAGTCATCTAAAATTTTCGGAAAATTTTTACTTACGAAAATTTTAGGAGATCTGGGTGTAGCAAGAAATAAAGCTGTTCAAGCTGAAGATATTTCTGATTTACAATCAGACCTTGAAACACGTGCAAGGAAAATAAAAAAAACAAAAAGGTTCATATCTGACTTAGAATATGATTCAAATCAGATTACTTCCAACATTTCTCGTAACGAAATAAACGATACAAATCAAGAAAGTGAAGAAAATGACGAAATAAGCGAATAAAGAAAATGAAATAGTTAACATACCTATTTTAAAAAAAGCTGTCAAAGGTATATATACAGGGTGTTATAAAAGTTCTGGAAGAGCAGAATAACATGAAAAATATGAGTCCTAGAAAAAATGCGAAGTACTGGATTTTTATGATTTTTTCCTGGCTATCTGACAGTGACCTTGGATTTGACTTTGACAATGACCTTGAAGGTCATTTCAAGGTCAGGTCAATTTTATTAAGTGGGACCCCATACTTTTGATTCCAGAAATGAAAAGAGCGGAAAATTTTACGTTCGGATATGACCTTGAACACTGCCAAATTTGACCTCTGAAGGTCACATAAAGGTCTAAGCTTGTTTTAGGCTGAAAACGCGAATATCTTCGAAAATACACCTGCTAGGGAGCAATGTTACGCATAAGAATAAGAATGTAGAGGTCAACGAGGGAACCGAATCCGACGTCGGATTTTGCAAATTCATGATGGCCGATTCAAGATAGCGGCTGATATTTAAGAATAACAAAAATTGGATCTCGTTTAAGGAGTTTTTGAAGTCGTTTCTAAAATCGAATTCGACGTTGGATTTTACAAATTCAAGATGACCGATCCAAAATGGCGACCGATATTGAGGAATTACCAACAATCGGAGTGTGACCTCGTACGTAACGTAAAATCTCACTCTTCACATTATGGGGGGTGGTAAAAGTATGTTTCCAGTCTAAAAAAATTAATTGACCTTGATATGACTCACACTTAATCTTAAGAACAAGGTCAAGGTTGAAAACGTCATATCCGAATGTAAAATTTTTCAATCTTGACACTTTTAGGTTAAAAGTATGGATTTTCAGTCCTAAAAAATCCGGTTTGATCTTAATAATAATCTTAACTCATGGCCTTGAGAATAAGGGCAAGGTCACGGCTGAATGTCCCTCGTTGATCTCTACATTCTTATTCTTATGCGTAACATTGCTCCCGAGCAGGTACATTTTCGAAGATATTCGCGTTTTCAGCCTAAAACAAGCTTAGACCTTTATGTGACCTTCAGAGATCAAATTTGGCAATGTTCAAGGTCATATCCGAACGTAAAATTTTCCGCTCTTTTCATTTCTGGGGTCAAAAGTATGGGGTCCCATTTAAAAAAATTGACCTGACTTTTAAATGACCTTCAAGGTCATTGTCAAGGTCAAATCCAAGGTCACCGTCAGATAACCAGGAAAAAATCATAAAAACCCAGTACTTCGCATTTTTTCTAGGACTCATATTTTTCATGTTATTCTGTTCTTTCCGGACTTTTATAACACCCTATATGTCTGTGTGTGTGTGTGTGTGTGTGTGTGTGTGTGTGTGTGTGTGTGTGCGTGTGCGTGTGTGTGTGTGTGTCATATTTAAGAAATATTCTATAAGTTCATTCATGAATTAATAAAACTTTTTTTTCCTAAGAAAATTCTGTGGCATCTGTTTCACAAAACATTGCCAGTATCCAAACAGACTCAGGTTAGTAGCAATAAATACTCAGGTTTTTTTTTATAACTCCTAAGTATTCTTTTTGCAGTGCCGTGTACATTAAAGGAAGTAATTCCAAAGACCGTTACGGCTCAAGACGCGTCTAAAGGTATTACGCTACTCATTGAATATTTTTCTTTTTGAATGTTTTTTACAGAAATATGTTATATTAATTCTTAATTTGAATTTTTTATTTATATAATATTCTCATTAAAATCCTCAAGATAACAGTGTCCAAGTAATGTAAATTTTATGTCCTTTCAACTTTGTAGTCAAAATAACGTCAAATTGATATTATTTTGACTTTTCTGTTCTCCTTCGGACTATATCATTCTGAATTTTTATTTAATAGAAATAAAAGTTGTAAATTTTATGTATTTTAATTTATTATATTTATTTTTTATTCTCAGATGAAGCCTACAAAAAGCAAGTACTCAGGATGTTGTCGATTCTGAATTACAAGATAGAGCAAATAGCGGAAGATGTAAATAGTTTTAAGACAAATAACATTATGGAGAAAGAAGTTCCTGCAATGGAATCATTATTTGAAAAATTCAATTTTCCTTTACGTTCTATGGAAGAACTTGAAAATTTTGAAGCGTATTTAGAAAATGAAGAAAAGAAAAAGGAAGTTGTAAGTTATTGGAATAAATTTTAATAGAGCAACATAAAAGTAATTCTATTATAAATAAAGTTATACAGTGTGTCTCAGAACTTCCGAATACAGAATGCACAGGACGATTCTTAAGACTAGAAGAAATATCTTTTTTCTTTATCAAAACGTTCGTTTAAACAATAGTTTTTTTTCGAGCTGTTTAAAGTTAAATCCTTGCACGTGTCTAAAGTTTTAATCTGAGGAAGAAAGCACACGTCATTTTGATGTAAAAAACTAGTAATTATTGATCGAATGACGCCAAAAAACATCATAATGTCTAATGTAAAACGTCTTTTTTGTGACGTTTTTATACAAGGTTTTAATGATGTTCAGAAAAGTCATTTAAACGTCTTGAAATGTTGTCATTGGCCTGTGACTTATTCCTGTCATTTTGCCGTCATTTTCACATTATTTTTGGTAATTTATTCGTCATTTTGGTCGTTTTTGTCAAATCTATCAAATTTTCACGTCAAAATGACGTGTACTTGCTACCTGAAATTAGTATACTAGATTGTGCATGGATCAGCAGCGTTAGGATCGGTTTACATCCTTACTTTAATCTTTAATACATACGTAATTGACCAACCACAGTTGATTATTCTTGAGACGCTCGAGAAATAATCGACTGGTGGTTGGTCAGTTGCTTATAGCTTAAAGCCTAAAGCAAAGTTGTGAACCGACTCTTATGCGGAGTGCACGAAATCACGAAATAACAAATGTATTCTATATTATGTAGGCTGTTTTTGTCATACTACAGACATGTACCATGCACTATTCCTGATTCGCATGCAATCTTACATTCCGATACGACAATTTTAAATAGCCCTCATGTAACAACTATTGTTTAAACCAAATTTTAATAAACGAAAAACTGTTTCTGTTGGTGTCAAAAACCGTCCTATGTATAACGTACACAGTCTGTCCTAGATACGATAAGACTGGTTCCATCAAAGTTCTTAGCGCAGCGACATCTATGAGTGAATGATGGTAGGTGAATGTTCTACCCTTCATCTACTTAACTTCAAAATTTGAGCAAATTCGGTTGATATTTTACTGTGGTTTGACATTTTATGTAAAGTCACTTTGTGTACATCGGTCGAAAAACCAACATGGAACAAAGAGCGAATATTAAATTCTGTTTTAAATTGGGTAAAAGTGGTGCAGAAACGCTAAAAAATGTGTACGGGGATGAATGCATGTCCCGTGTATAGGTTTTCCGTTGGTTTGGCCGATTCCGTGACGGTCGTGAGGGCTTTGCAGACGATGACCGAACACCGCCGCCAAAAACCACTCGCAATGAAGAAAACATCGAGAAAGTCAAAGAAATTCTTCGAAGCGACCGCTGTGTGTCTGCGAGACTCATCGAAGAGGAAACTGGGATACCGAAAAGCACAGTTTATCGAATTTTGACCGAAGATTTGGGCAAACGGAAGGTCTGTGCGCGCTTCGTGCCACACACTCTGACAAACGACCAAAAAGATTGGAGAGTTCAGCATTACAAAGACATGTTCAAAATGCCCCGAAGGAATCCGGCAAGCATGTCAGCCATTGTAACTGGTGATGAAACGTGGTGTTTTCAATACGAGCCAAAAACAAAACATCAGAGTACGGCATGGAAGTTACCAGAAGAGCCAAAAAGAAAAAATTACGCTTTCAGAAGAGCAAAATCAAGACAATGCTGACCGTTTTCTTCGATTCAAAGGGATTGTTCACAGTGAATTCGTTCCAGAAGGTCAGACGGTGAACGCAGAATATTATCTGGGAGTTCTACAACGATTGTGGGCCAGAATTCGACGAGTTCGACCGGAATATCGAGAGCCAGGCAGTTAGTTTTTGTTGCACGATAATGCACCATCGCACAAAGCCATCATGGTACGTGAATTCTTGACCAAAAAAGGCATCATTGTTATCGATCATCCACCGTATTCACCTGATTTGGCTCCGTGCGACTTCTGGCTATTTCCCAAACTGAAATTGCCGATGAAAGAAAATCGTTTCGATACCATCCCGGTTATCCAAAAGACTTCGACTGCCATACCAAAGGCCATTCCAACCGATGAGTATAAAAAATGTTTCGAAAAATTTGTTGAACGTTTCCAGCGCTGTATTGACTCAGAAGGAGACTATTTTGAATAAACAAGAATAAAAAATCAAAATAATAAACGTTTTGTATTTTTTTTAGACCAGTCTCATTGGATCTGGGACAGACTGTGTATATAGAAGTTCCACCTTACATAACACAAGTTCTATTATAGTTCATTATAAATTAGCCACCTTATTGTTTCTTATTAAATTTTTTAAGGTAACAGAACTTTCAAGGCTTAGAGGAGCAAATCCCAAAATTATGATTAGAAGGATAATGGAGAAAATTTTCTCTAATGAGTTGGCTGTGCAATATTCGTGGTTAGGATTCAAAAAGAAAGAAATTTTCTCTAATTTGATTATTTCTCAAATAATAATAAGTAAGGACTTACAATAAGTTTTATAATACATTATATTTATAACACAATTTAATTCAATTATATTATTTTGTTATTGAATTTCAATAATTTTTAGAATTTTTTCAGAATCTGTAATGACGCTTCATAAAATAAGTACAGCAGGTGAAGTGAAAAATGCCATTAAACTGTAGCTAGTGAAAGCAAAAGAAAGAATGCAAAAATAGAAAAAAACTAAAATATTAACGTATTTTGTTTATAAACTTTTTTATAGTTTCTTTAGTAGTTTTTTATAGTTTTATAATAGTTTATATTTAGACATTTTATAATAATTAATATTTAAACGTAGTTTATGTTTTTACGTTGAGAAAAAAATGTCTAAAAAATAAAAAATATCTCTTTGGTGAATATTAACGACATATTCGCTTTGTTAATATAACATATTTTTTAGATAAGAAAATTTGCGTATTTTAACCTTACTTTTTTATATGAAAACAACTGTTTATTTTTTTTTTAATAAAAGAATTTAGATTTAAGTAAACTACATAATACGTAATATTACGTGCTATGTGGGATATAATTTATTACATTCGTCAAATAAATATTCTTTACTTTTTGAATATTTTTTTCTGTCAGTGTACACTAAAAAAAATATTTGAAATTATATTTGTAAGGTATAAATTTTATTTACAGAAATAAATTTTATATTGCAAACAAATTTTAAAATATCTTTTTAACGCAACACATTGTACAAATATATTAATGTTTTTATATTATTATATTAATGTTTTTTGAACTTTTGTGCTATTTAATTTCTTCTTTTTCCTTCATTACTTATTCCGTCTTATTAGAATAATTACCAAATAACTAGTCTGCGGATAAAATCTCATAACAGATCCATATCCTACTGTATACGCATTAAGCTCATGACCTATGAATAACGTTAGTTAAAATAACTTTATGGTAGATTGACGACAAGAATGGCCATTCCTGTTGCCAATTTGCCATAAAGTTATTTAAATTGAATTTATCGACAGAATACGAGCCTAATGCAAGTACAGTAGGCAAAGAATCTGCTGTGGGATTTTTTTATCCGCAGATTTGATTTGGATATAGAATATTCCAAAAATATTCTAGTAACACACGCAGAATATTCTTTGAACGTTCTTTTTAATATCTAAAGAACGTTTCTATAATATTTTGCAGAATATTATACGAATATTATGTTAAGTGACTGGAATATTCATAGAATATTCTGCAGAATATTCATAGGATGTTCACAAAACTGGATTTTTTGTCTACTTCAAATGTTCTCGTGGAAGTGCATGGGAATTCCGAAGTATCATGTGAGAATATTCTAGGAACTCTCAAATATTCCCCGATGTTATTCTCTGAATGTTTATAGAACGTACTTGTGCTGTCTGGATACTCTTAATATTATAGAATTATATAGTAATAATAATATTGTAGTAATATTAATGTGTTGTAGTAATATTAATATTGTAGAATTATATAGTAATTGATTTTATCACATCAAAGATATCAAGAATTACCAAGATATCAATAACAATTATAATATAAAGAATAAAATTTGTACATAGAAGAGCTTTATTTTCAAGAATTACTTTAGACATGAAAAATGGAAATTTTTAAGTTTTAAGATAGAGATAGAGATGTCTTTCAAAATTTAGATGGTTACATTAACAATATCTATGGTAGACCAGTGAATGATACATGATAATAATTATTTGTATAGAATATTTTAATCTTACATAAAATTGTGCTACTTACCGCACCAGGTACTAAAAAACTAGAATGTATTTCATATGCCCATTTTTTCATTTCTTTGGCGTTCCCTTCCTTGTACAAATCCGTTACTAAATAAAATAACTGGGAAAAAGCATTCAATTAATGCAAGTATTCTATATTTCGATCAATATTAATATATATACAGGGTGGCCCACATAACTCTTAACAGCTGAATATTTCGGAAACTATTTGTCAAATCAAAAAGTTGTTCATGAGAAAGTTTTACATATTCGAGGAGCCTTTCTAACTACATAAATATTAAGTTACTGCCTGCCCCCCTTAAAGGGGTAACTTCGCAATTTCAAACGGAACCCCCTATAAAATGTTAGATGGTTGGGTTCTACGGTAGAAAACAAGTACATTTTATTCAAAACATTTTTCTGTCAGATGTTTCCGTTAAAAAATATGACGGTGTAAAGTTTCGAAGCTACAGGAAATGTAAAAGCGTCGCGCATCCTTGTCTTTCGTTGGTGATTCAAACGTAAACAAACATTCATACATTCATTGAGGTCAGTTTAACTATTCATGAAAATTTTGTCAGTTATATGCTACTATTCAAAAAGTTAGCACCGTGAAAATCATTGCTATCAGTATGTTTGATACAGAAGTGAATATGTTATTAGTATTAGATGAATGCCAAAGGAATTATCGGCGTGCAGCAGTAATGTTTTTTAAACGTTATGGGATTAAAAAATCGCACGTGTCATTTTTTAATGTAGAAAAGCGGCTTCGTGAACATGGTAAATTGCGTACAACTGACAATAAAAAAAATAATATTAAAAAACGACACGTGCGATTTTTTAATCCCATAACGTTTAAAAAACATTACTGCTGCACGCCGATAATTCCTTTGGCATTCATCTAATACTAATAACATATTCACTTCTGTATCAAACATAGTGATAGCAATGATTTTCACGGTGCTAACTTTTTGAATAGTAGCATATAACTGACAAGATTTTCATGAATAGTTAAACTGACCTCAATGAATGTATGAATGTTTGTTTACGTTTGAATCACCAACGAAAGACAAGGATACGCGACGCTTTTACGTTTCCTGTAGCTTCGAAACTTTACACCGTCATAACTTTTAACAGAAACATCTGACAAAAAAATCTGACAAAAAAATTTTTTGAATAAAATTTACTTGTTTTTTTATCGTAGAACTCAACCATCTAACATTTTATAGGGGGTCCCATTTGAAATTGCGAAGTTACCCCCTGCCCCCCGTAAAGAGGGGCAGGGAGTAACTTAATATTTATGTAATTAGAAAGGCCCTTCGAATATATAAAACTTTCTCATAAACAACTTTTTGATTTGACAAGTAGTTTCCGAAATATTCAGCTATTAAGAGTTATGTGGGCCATCCTGCATATAGGATGTTCATTTGAAAACTTTCTAACTAATTATCTCGAAAATTGTGACAGATATTAAAAAAAGCTAAAACACGTATTCCATGATTTCGAAGGAGAAAGAAAATGGCTTTATCAGTTTTTTATTTGGAGGGCATTTGCAAGGTCAGTTGAAGGTCAACTTTATTTTTTAAAATAGAAAACCCAATTTTTTATATCTTCTTTTTCTACTAGTTAATTTGAACAACTTTTGTCTGAAACATTTTTTTATTTGCCTAATATTTTTTGAAATATTTAAGGAAAACTTGGTAACTTTTTCAACATTTAACTTACGATATCTCGCTAACTGTTCGTCGAAAGAAAAAAAAAGTATTAGACTTTTTTACTTTATTTACTATCAAGAATATATTACTATAATAGTGTAGTAACCTAACTTTTGTTAATTTAATAATTTTGAAATTCCCAAAGGTCAATAAGTTAACAAAAGTTAGGGCACTATTATAGTAATATATTATATTATAGTAATATATTCTATTATAGTAATATATTCTTGATAGTAAATAAAGTAAAAAAATCTAATACCATTTTTTCTTTCGACGAATAGTTAGCGAGATATTGTAAGTTAAATATTAAAAAAGTTACCAAGTTTTCCTTAAATATTTCAAAAAATATTAGGCAAATAAAGAAATGTTTCAGACAAAAGTTGTTAAAATTAATTGGTAGAAAAAGAAGATATAATAAAAAACATTGGGCTCTCTAAACATATTGGGCTTTCTATTTAAAAAAATTAAGTTGTCCTTCAACTGACTTTGAAAATGCCCTCCAAGTAAATAGCTGATAATGCCATTCTCTTTCCTCTTCGAAATCATGGAACATGTGCTTTTTTAATATCTTTCATATCTTTTTTAATAGCTTTTTTTAATATCTTTCATAGTTTTCGAGATAATTAGCTGGAAAGTTTTCAAATGAACGCCCTGTATAACATTTATCATGTTATTTATATTATTATCTTTTATTATATTTATCATATTATACTATTTGTAATATTATCATCTTTTCGGAAATTATTTTTCTATATTATTTTTCGTTATTATGGTAACATTACTGTAATTTTGTGCAATTGTTGCTTTTATTAATACTACATACAGGTTGTCCCAGAACAATTATGTTATAGCTAGTAAAGGCGTAAAACAGATTGAGGCTACAAACAAAAAATCCCATACCCGTTTTGTAATATTCGCAATAATTATCGAATTACTAATTATAGAAATCGGATGAATGAGTGCACGTCAAGATAGTAAAGAAGTGTTTGAACCGCTCAGGCTATAGCCCAATCGTTCTAGCAACAGTTACCGTCGCGGAGAGAAGAACAATGTGCCGCTGCTCGTGTTTTTAACTTCGCCGCTCCTATATCTCATCGCGTTTACGCTCGCATTGATATGTGGCCACTAAAAATATTCGCGTTTATCATTAAAAAATTATTTTATAAGATAGCAAAAATAGCACATGTTGAAACCAGTACTATGAAAATAAAAAAATTCTAAGAAAGAAAAGGTTGAAAGAGAAACAGCAATAAAAACCGATGGGATTTACAGAGAATTTCATTGTTTTCTATCATAATCTATCATTTCATTGCATCAAATTCGAAAAAATGATATCGCTTTTTATCATATCTATCGTTCCCTACTAGAGAATATTCAAATTTCATACTCCAATATTTTAAAAAATCCCGTATTTCTGGTCCCTTTGGGGTACAAAAGATTTAAATATCTTAAAGTTGAGCGCTGGTGATTTTTTCACCTCCTTGTAACTTTTTAACCCTTGGAGTACAAACGAAATAAAACAATGGATCTGAGAGATACAAACAGGGTACAAACCTATGGTATAAATATTTTATTAATTTTTTGAAGTTAGGCACTAACTTCAATGCTGATAGAAGGATGTAATTTCTTTCGATGCGGGGAAACGATATATTGTAATAGAAAATAATAAGTTTTTCTATAGATTCCATCTGTTTCTACCGCTTTCTCTCTTTTGGTTTTTTTTATCGCAGTACTTTTTACTGTTTCAATATAAACTATCTTTGCTATGTCATAAAATTATCTTTCAATTGTAATCGCAAAGATTTAGCGACCGTATCGATACGAGCTTAGACACGATGCAGTGAGACATAGGAATATCGAGGTAAGCACACGAATAGCGCATATTGTCCTTCCTCTCGCTACGCGCGTGCAATGTTGCTAAAAACTAGGTTATGCTATAGTTTGAGCAACTCAAACGTTCTTCCTCTTCATTCCGACGCGCGTTCATTAATCTAATTTCTATAATTAATAACTCGATAATTATTAAATATCGCAAAACAATACGGAACTTCTTTGTTCATTTTAATCTACTGCTCGGAATTATTTTCATTTTTCAAGTAATCCTCAGGAACTTTTTCCCACTTACTTCTCTTTATCTTCCCCTTACTACATCCGCACGTCTACAGGTCATAGATCTAACAGTCGTGTTTTCCGCCTCAAAGGCGTTAACATCACAAGTGCTTAACAATAGCTGTAATTATAGATAATTTTGCAGCTATTGGTAAGTGCTTCTTACAAGGGACATGTCACATGTCCGGAACCGATTTGATTCTCCTTTAAATATGTTGTTAAATACACAAATCTAAAAGACACATATTTTTTTATATGTGCGAATATTGAGTTTTAAAGGGTGAAACACCCCTTTAAAGAAAAACAGCATTTTTTTTAGAATCGAATATCTGTTAAACTATAAGTGATAGAAAAGAAACATGTAATGAAAATTTAATCGCTTGAAGAATACTTTAAAGTTATATGAACAAAAATTTTTTACTTTTATTTCTTTTTAAGAACCCCCACCACTTAATTTTTTTTGCAAAATAAAAAACTTTTTTACCTAATTAAAGCTTATTTTTTTCCAAATTCAACCATATATGATAAAGTTATGTTACGAGATATCATTCTCGAAAATTAATTATAAATGCTTCCATATATACGCTTATCCGTACTATGTGTGTAAGTCATTATCGCCGAAACAATAAGATATATGAAAAATGTTTATGTAAAATTTTTATCTATGTTTTCTATGTATTTATAACTGCATATTGTATATATAATATTTAGAATTGTAAAAAAATTTTTTAATAATTTAAAAAAATTTAAATTAATAAGAATTTTTTAAATATATCCCAAGCTCTCTTATTATTTCTTTAACATTTAATTTCTTCTATAAAAATTAAAAACAATTTTATTCTAAAATTACCTACTTATAATAAAATTATTTTACAATTGAATCTTGGAAATATACATGTCGCAATAGTTGGCATAAACAATTTATATCTTACGTTAAAAAATTAAGATAAGATTATGTGTACGTGTTCCAGATATGTTAACAGTATAAATTTTTTCATGTAGCAATCTAATACTCACAGTCAGAACACACTGTTTTTTCGTTATATAATCAAATCTGTTATTCATCTTTACACATTATATTTTTGAATAACGTTTTATAATTTTTTCTCTTACAATTATTTTTGTTCTTACATCTTACATTTTATTTATTTGTTATTTACACAATGAATTTATTTACATTTTATATTATTTACTCATTATACACATTACAATGATATTCGACAAAAAAATGTTTTAAGCATAATGATTTCTTACACCAAGAACATCTTACTACAGCTATATTATAGCAACCTTCAATATCACATTTTGTTGATGTTTCGTCAAAAATTTTATTAGATTTACTAAATTTTACTGGATTTTCAAATCCTTCTGGTCTTTCATTCGTATAACCACTTTTAAACCACGAATATTTAAATAAGTTTTGATATCGTGGAGCTGATAATTGATTATGTATCAAAGATTGCAATTTTATTATATTATTTCGTTCATGTAAATCTATATTACTTTCCAACAATAAAACCGTATCTGAAAATCTTTTAGCAAAATTTTTCCAAATTCTGAATCCATAAACATCTAATGGTTGTACTTTCTCTATAGTTCCTTTCGATATTATCACAGTAGTAATATGTGTTCCTGAAGGGGTTAAATCCGAAATAGTATTGGGGCAATGTCTAGTCCATGAATCGATAAGAAGAACGCTATTAGGACCAATGTTTGCAAAATAAGCTTCTTCTAACCACATTTTAAAATGATCTGTAAAAAATATAAATGATATAATAGTTTTTATAACTTTTATTAAATTATAAAATGAAATAAGTTTGTTAAAGAAAATAGTTAGAAAAGAAAATACCTGATGTCATTTTACCAGATTTCGATGCTTTTACAATGACATTTTCTGGTTTAAATAAATTTTCTTCTACTCTTGGTCCAAATTTACCACTAGCTTCTTTTAATACAATAAATAAAGGTGACAACAAATTGCCATTGCAGGATATTATTGGTTGTATCGTATATGAATGGATTGTTGATGATATAGATTGCACGACACTCTACTTTGTAGATTGCACGACGTTCTACTTTCTTTTCTCCCTGGTTAGACAATGATCTTTCAGAATGAATTTCCAATTGGAATCCACTTTGATCTGAATTGTAAATATTTTCAGATCCAAATTGTTCAATAAGAGGTTTTACTATTTCCAGAAAATCATCAGCTGATTTTTGCAAATCAACAGAATCTTCTAATGTTCTTCTAGTGATAAACTTCGTAACTTTTCTTGAAACAATTCGATGAGACTTCTTGAATCTTGCTATCCAACTGTGAGATGCTTTAAATATAGGATTTAAATTTCCTATTTCTCTTGAGCTTGTAAAGCCCATCTTTTTAGATCAGTATCATGAACCATGAATCCTGATTCAACAGCTACAGTAAATTTATCGTGTATAAATTTGGAGATGTAAGATAATTTTTTTATACGACTTTCACCTGAATTTATTTGTTCTTCCCATCGCCTTAACTGATGTTCAGATGAAACTCTTCTAAATTTACTTTGCACTATTTTTAAAGAACGATTCCTTTTTTGTCATTACTGTTTTTATCAATATCTCGATGTCGCCAAAACTCAACAGCTCGTCTTTTATAAAAACTGTCAAAATTTGTATCATCATTTGAACAATGAGGATGAGAATTTAAATTATTTTCATTGCATGCTTCTTCGTCATCTTCAATTATTTCAGAACTATGTAATTTATAAGGTTCTTCATAATCGAGATATATTTCTTCCGTTACTTCCAACCCATTATAATGAAAAACACCATCCAGCAATAATTTTTGTATGTTTTCCTTTAATTCCTTTTCTGCTTCAGTTACTGGCGTTTCTGTTAGATATATTGAATTTATTGACACCAATAAAAGTCTAACAACGTTAAGCGGATTGATAATCATTTCCAAAGATGTTAAATTTTGCTTTCTATTGCAATATAAAAACAGTTTACACAGATATGATTACAATGAGAAAACTACACTGACTGTGAGAATTATGCTACTATATGAAACAATATATATTATCAACTTATCTAGAACATATACACATAATCTTATCTTTTAAAGTAAGATATAAATTGTTTATGCCAAATATTGCGATATGTATTTTTTCGCAAAGATTTAATTGTAAAATAATTTAATTAGAACTTATTTGGAACACGTACACATAATCTTATCTTAATTTTTTAACGTAAGATATAAATTGTTTATGCCAACTATTGCGACATGTATATTTTCAAGAATCAATTGTAAAATAATTTTATTATAAATAGGTAATTTTATAATAAAATTGTTTTTAATTTTTATAGAAGAAATTAAATGTTAAAGAAATAATAAGAGAGCTGGGGATATATTTAAAAAATTCTTATTAATTTAAATTTTTTTAAATTATTAAAAAATTTTTTTACAATTCTAAATATTATATATACAATATGCAGTTATAAATACATAGAAAACATAGATAAAAATTTTACATAAACATTTTTCATATATCTTATTGTTTCGGCGATAATGACTTACACACATAGTACGGATAAGCGTATATATGGAAGCATTTATAATTAATTTTCGAGAATGATATCTCGTAACATAACTTTATCATATATGGTTGAATTTGGAAAAAAATAAGCTTTAATTAGGTAAAAAAGTTTTTTATTTTGCAAAAAAAATTAAGTGGTGGGGGTTCTTAAAAAGAAATAAAAGTAAAAAATTTTTGTTCATATAACTTTAAAGTATTCTTCAAGCGATTAAATTTTCATTACATGTTTCTTTTCTATCGCTTATAGTTTAGCAGATATTCGATTCTAAAAAAATGCTGTTTTTCTTTAAAGGGGTGTTTCACCCTTTAAAACTCAATATTCGCACATATAAAAAAATACGTGTCTTTTAGATTTGTGTATTTAACAACATATTTAAAGGAGAATCAAATCGGTTCCGGGCAGTTGTGACATGTCCCTTGTTAGATGTTATAATGTCAACAACCTTGAGGCGAAGAGTGTGACTGTCAGATCTATAACTAGACGGCGTACAGGTGTAATAAGGTGAAAGTAAGGGGAAGCAAGTAAGAAAAAACCTCCAAGAAATGCCTGAAAAGTGAAAGTAATCCCAAACATTGCCTTAATCCATTCTGCGTTTCCACAAGCAATGGTACAATTATTCTGGGACATTCTGCATACATTTAAAAAATATTTAATTCTGTTTTCGTATGTGTATATATACAGGGTATCCCATTTTAATGTCCCACCCCAAATAATTCTTCACTATTGAAGTTTCAAGGAAAATGATCTGAATAAAAGTTGTAGGAATTTAAGTGAGCTACCTTATGATGACCTTGAGCTTGACCCTGACCTATATTTTCAAAGTTCTTTGAAGGTCAACTTGCGTTTTTTAAATGGGAACCCTTATTTTTTATTACACTGTTTTTTTCTACTAGTTAATTTGAACAACTTTTGTCTAAAATATTTTTTTATTTGTCTAATATTTTTTGAGATATTTGAGGAAAACTTGATAACTTTTTCAATATTTAACTTACGATATTTCACTAACTATTTGTCGGAAGAAAAGATAGTACTAGGCTTTCTTACTTTATTTAGTCTCAAGAATATATTGTAATTGTATTACAATTTGTACAATTGAGTTTTGTTGACTTACTGATTTTTGGAAAATTCAAAATCATTAAATTAATAAAAATCAGGGCGCTATTGTAACAATATATTCTTGAGACTAAATAAAGCAAAAAAATCTTGTACCACTTTTTCTTCCGACAAATAGTTAGCGAGATATTGTAAGTTAAATATTGAAAAAGTTATCAAGTTTTCCTCAAATATCTCAAAAAATATTAAGCAAGTAAAAAAATGTTTTAGACAAAAGTTGTTCAAATTAACTAGTAGAAAAAAAACAGGGTAATAAAAAATAAGGGTTTTTGTTTAAAAAACGCAAGTTGACCTTCAAATGACCTTGAAAATAGAAGTCAAGGTCAAAGTCAAGGTCATCATAAGGTAGCTCACTTAAATCCCTACAACTTTTATTCAGATCATTTTCCTTGAAACTTCAATACTGAAGAGTTATTAGGGTGGTCCGTTACTTTTGGGACATCCTGTATATAATATATGATATATGTATTTATATATAAGAAATGAACATCTGCATATATGTGACGTAAATTATATAGAAGAAGAGATGGTAGATATGAGATATATGATCGATATCTATATTGAAGAAGAATATCAAAAAGTATTAAGAAATTATATAGAAATAATATGCATATGTATATTGAAATTTATTCAATCTGACGTAAATATTATATATATTTATATGGCACATGTATACGTAAGTTTTGTATATACTTTTCGGAGCTATGTATTTCGGAGGAGTTAGCAATCTAGTAATAGTAATATACAGAGTGTATCATATAAAATGTTACAAGTTTTCTCTCTAACTATTAAAGCGAGGACATTCCTTTTACAGTTCTCATGGTTTATGAAAGTCTTTTAACTGAAATAAAATATCACCATCAATCTCTTAATAAAGGCTAAAAATTATATCTTTATTTTTTTTAATGAAACAGTATGCAAATTTCTCCATTTTTTTTAATAAATATAATAACATTTACCTAAAGCATTTTTTTCATATTTTGCAAAAACAATTAGGACGAGAAATATATTTTAATGTCTTGAAAACTGTTTCCTAAACTATGTCAAGTTTGTTTACAAACACTTCTTCAAAACATTTATTATCATATCTAATCTGACTGGCTTAGTTCGATAGAAAAATAATTTTAGTATGCAAAATAGATTTTTTAAAGGATGGCAAATTTGTAACGATAAATTTGTAAATGTGCTATTAATATTAGGCGAACCCTACAAAAATTATCATTAAGCAGTATTCAAATATTTATAGCAAGATATATAAAAAATATGACATTTATCATATGGCATTTTTGTGATTGGAACATCATCTTCATACTGATAGTTTAAATTCTAACAAACGATGCAAATCTGAAAGTGCAACAAACATCAATAATGCTACAAACGTATTGACTGCAGTAAATATAAATCCAGAAATCGGCATACGTTAGCAAGAGAAAATGGAAATAGTGATAGTTCAGTATATCACATACTACAACGTAAATATCATTTATATCATATTTTGCTATATTAGGATTTATCTGGAAATAATTTTCAATATCGAAAACTACATTTTTATACGTGGTTACAACAGTAACTTCATCAAAATCAATTTTTATTCGCAATACTATTTTCTGATGAAGCAATTCTTCAATATAGTTTAAGTTAATAAATATAATTACCGTTATTAGTCGGAAAAAAATTCTTGTTGACTACAAACGGTATCACTTCCATACCAATGGTTTATTTATTAAGCATTTTGTGTGGCATTGTTAGCAACTATATCATTAGACTGTATTTTTTCGGTCTTTAACTAATAAAATATATAGTGAATTTGTAAAAAATACATTAATTGAGATGTTAGAAAATTTCCCGCTCAGTATGAGAAAACACTATACTTTTAACAAAACAGAGCTACGCCACACTTTACAAGAAATACGTTAAATTTTGAATGTTTAATTTTGAATGACACATTTCGAAACAAATAAATAGGACAAAGTGTTCCTACTCCATATGCCACCACACTTACATTATACCGCTAGATTTTTTTTATTAAGATATATTTATTAAGATATTTATTAAGATATTTTTATTAAGATATATTTATAAGATATTAAAAATAAATATTTATTATATATTAAAGATAAAATCATGGTTACACCTCCAATAAAATAATATGAAAAACAGAATTCACAACTTATACTTTTGTAACCCCTTTTGATGTAATTGTAAATGCTAATTAATGTTTAAGAAAATATTAAAAGAATTACCGAATGTTTAGAAGTTAATGAACATTTTGAATATTTACTATAACACTTATTAAAAATAATTATTTACAAATATTACAAATATTTGTTGTAATATTTATTGGAAAATATTTCTTGTGTTAACATCCATGATCTATTTTTTTCGTCATAAAACTGTTCAACTACGTAAAATATGAAAAATAAGAAAAAAGCTTTAAGTAAATGTTATTATATTAAAAGAGATATATTTAAAAAGACAGAAGTTTACATACTATTAATAAAAATAAGGATATCACTTTTTAGATCTTTTTTAAGAAATTGGCGATAATATCTTGTCATTTCAAAGGCTCTCACAAACCATAAAAATTGCAAAAAGAATTTCCTCGCTATTTGTAATAGTTTGGAAAATAAGTTAGCAACTTGTAATACTTTATATAATATATTCTGTACACAAAAGTCTGTGTCTGTGATTCGAAAACTATTTGATAGATTGAATTTGATAGACTGAACATTTAAGTTGTGCATACAGTAAACCAAATATTAACATGTGAAATAAACACCCATTCGACTACCCTGTCTGCATCGAGCAAACTTTTCAAACATCTTACGTATACATGAAATGTTAATAAATTCACTAATCGTACAAAGTTATTCTTTATTATTAAGAACATTCAAATAAATATTTAGTGTAGAATCATATGACTGCGATCAATAGACTGTTCATACCGTCAAATTTTATATAATTTTACGCACTTTGCAAGAAATTAGCGCAAAAATTAAATTAAAAAATAACAAGGATAGTACTAATTCGTCAAATTATTAATTAACAATATTGATTTACACTGAACAAATGAACAGCGAGTGCAAACTTTCGCATAACTATACTGTGTACAAAAAATGTACACAGTAATAAATCCAAATAGAATGTTTCGATTCGTTCATAAAGCGATTTGTCATACTAAATTCATTCATTTTGTCCCAGAATAATATAATCATTTAAAAAATTCCAAGTTATTTTGTAAAATAAGTAACAATAATGGTAATCACAACAAATTATTTGTATTAGTTAATAGAAAAAAGCTGGTTTAATTTTTTTACGAATTGTTTTACTAATTTTGATTGTTATATGTACTTTATCATATTTTAAGTGCTAATTTGAAATGGTAAAAGGCAATAATAATTATATACGTACCAGACTAGAAGGATCACTGTTGGATAAAACATAATTAATAAATACAGCAAGATGTGCATGATGTCCCCACAGCCTGGATAAAGATTGGAACGGGCCGTGATCTTCTAACTGACCCTAAGATATTAATAATAGTTAAGTTGTAAATAATATATTCAGTTTTATTTACTAGTATTATATTTGTAAATAATATATTTAATACATAAAGTTTTTAAACAATAACTTACAATTTCTTGATCGCTAACGTCGTCTTCTTCCATTGACATAATTGGTTGTTGGAACGCTGGTAATCCAGGAATGGAGTCGCTACCAAGCGTCTGTTATTATGAAGAAAGCATATTTTATCATTACAAGTAGATATATCTATTATTCTATACACATGCATGCACATGTATAGATACATACATGTATAGATACATGTATAGATACATACAGAGTCTGCCAAAAATTCGGGAATGGTTAATTATTTCAAAAAATAATGATTGTTTAAAACAATGTTTCAAACAAAAGTTATAAGGCTTAAAAAAGCTATCAGATATTGATAATTATTTGACCTCGGAATGACCTTGAGAAACGTTATCAAGGTCGACATAAAAATCTAAAATGGAAATTTTTTATTACACCGTCTTTTTCCACCAACTAATTTGAACAACTTTTGTCTGAAACATTTTTTTATTTCCCTAATATTTTTTGAGATATTTAAGAATAACTTGGTAACTTTTTCAATATTTAATTTACAATATCTCGCTAACTGTTTGTCGGGATAAAAAAATGGTACTAGATTTTTTTATTCTACTTGATCTCAAAAATATATTAGTACAATAATGCTCTATTTTTTGTTAATTTATCGATCTTTCGAAATTTCAAAATCATCAAAGTAACGAAAGTCAGGACGCTATTGTAACAATACATTCTTGAAACGAAGTAGAAAAGAAAAGTCTAGTTTTTTTATTCCGACAAACAGTTAGCGAGATATCATAAGTTAAATATTGAAAAAGTTACCAAGTTATTCTTAAATATCTCAAAAAATATTAGGCAAATAAAAAAATGTTTCAGACAAAAGTTGTTCAAATTAATTGGTGGAAAAAGATGGTGTAATAAAATATTGTAGTTTCCATTTAAGATTTTTATGTCGACCTTGATAACGTTTCTGAAGGTCATTCCAAGGTCAAACAATTATTAATATCTGATAGCTTTTTTCTAAGCCCTATAATTTCCATCTCAAACATTGTTTTAAACAATCATTATGTTTTGAAATAATTAGCTGTTCCGGAACTTTTGGCAGACCCTGTATAGTGTCACACAATTATCCTATGGTATTTTACCAATGCATTCTGCAATTCATATAGCGTTAAAGATTTTAATGCGAAAATTTGATATAAATATGTCAAAGTTAAAATGTTTTGTTAAAAGATTGTAAGAAGTTAATATTTACTAATGTTATTGTATAAATTTCACGAGTTTGAACTTTTGGCTCAACTGAAATTGATGAGTTTTATTAATGGTAAATTTTTTTTATTTAGTACAATTAACCATTAAAATTTGCATTAAAATAAGAGATTAAATAATATGTCAATTATAATTAAAATTCATTATTAGTAATCAATTTCTTAATATGAGTTGTTCATTACAATATATGTAATACTTTAATAAAAGCAAGACAAAATCAGCTATGATATAAAAATTGATATCAACTGATGTACAAAAATTAATCTCAGGTGACAAATCGATATACAATGTGCATTTTTATATGTATTTACAGACCTAATCATGTAAAATCTATATGATATTATTAGCAAATATTTTGTATTATTAATATATTTTATATTTTTATGCTTTTACATAAGATATAAAACATACAATATAATTTATCATAGTTAATAGAACTGCGAAATATATGCCTCATAAAAAAATAAGTACAGTCTTCACCCGCTTAACAGCGGCTTCTGCTCGATTATTTTTATTAAATTAATTTCTTTTTTTAGTTTTTGGTATTCATTTTGTGAATAACATTCTTATTTTTTTTTTAATTACGTTCTCAGAAAAAATTAATGTCATCATCACCAAATAATAAAGATAACTAAAATATGAAAAATACAAGAACAGCAGTTATTAATATTATAAGTTTGAAGAGGTAGATACGATGATAAGTATTATCAACAAACGGAATGAAGATACGTGTAATCGCGTAACATGATATTTAAAAATATAATATTCATATATGCGTAAAGTTCTATTATATTTCTACATCATGGTATTTTTAATATCGTAGAAAACATGAAATGTATATGTGTGCGTGTGCACGCATGTGTGCGTGTGTAAAGCAGGATTCCAAAATTTACATTTTACACGTTTCATCCTTAAGTTACATCAGGATTCATCCATGCCTTCCATCTTGAAAAATTTTACAGAAATAAAAAGTTAATAAAAATATTTTAATGAATACTGAATTTTTATTATTTTTTAAAACTAAACTTGCTTTAACGATTTAAAATATTGTTCACAAATACAATTGTAGTAGTTTACAATTTATGTACATGTCTTTAACTACCTGCTAAGTTAATATATTAGTTAATTGGTTTAGTTTATATTGGTTCATGAACATATCAATTTTTTTTTATAGAACTGAATTACTTGTTTAATAGTTTTTTTTGTTTACTTAATATCATTGTTTCCGAGAACTAATTACTAACGTTAAGCGGGGAAAAACTGTACAAAATACAAAATATAAAATTCAATAAAAAATTAAAAAATTAAGACATTAATATTTGTTACATGTTAATTATATATGTAATATTATTAAATTATAAATATATTTTAAATTATATATAAATATATATATATAATATATATAAATATATATATATAAATATATAATATATATATATAAATATATATATAAATAAATATATATATAAATATATATATATATAAATTAAATTATAAATATTATTAAATAAAAATGAAAGTTTTGAAATTTAATAAAAAATTAACTTTATAATATAAAAATAAAACTACAGACACATTAAATATAAAATATATATAGTTAGTTAAAACTGTAGATAAGTTAAAACTGATAAAATATATACATCATTTAGCGTGGATGAGTAGATATCCTGTCCCAAAGTAGAAACCGGATATGGTGGCGGCGGAGTACCCGGTGGTGTAATATGCGACAATTCCTTTATATCGATATCACTGTATCCGACGTGTTTCGGAGGTGACAGATCGTTCATTGATTCAGAAGCAATTAAACGTTTGCTAGCTTCCGACGGCGACATCGTTGCGATTCCTAACTGTTCCGGACTTGACTTTGTTCGTTGATGTTTGGCAAGCGCATTCGAGGCACTTAAATTGACATCCTGAGAAAACTGAAAAGTAATTTACTGTTATTGTCAACTTTTTATTGTATAACGTTTAAGTATCATCATATTCCTTAAGAGCGCAAATTATTCTTCAAATCAAAAAAGCAATAATATTCAGAAATTTATTTAAAAATTATTACTGAACAAATATGTTTGGATTTAATATATGTAATTATATAGTATTTACATTTTACAAAAAAATTATTTTAATGTTTATGACGAAATAACATTACAGCATCCATCCATTGCTGTTTTGAGTCAGCTTTTGCACGCTTCCTTAGTTTATATGACTTATATTTATTTGATCTGTTTAGGAAGTTCGTTCAGATTTTTGCAGCGATTAAAACTCAAAAATTAATTATTAAAATGCAACTTTAATTAATAATGTATACACTACTTCCTTGAATAATGTCGAACCATCTCTTAGGTAGCTTCATTATTCTGTCAGCTTAGAATTGGATCGGCTTTTCATTAACCTTTTGAAACATACATTTTCCCCCATGCACAATTTTCACCGGACTCCCCTATAAAGGGCTTTTCAATCCGCTGAATACGAATCTGAGGTCGGAGAAATTAAAATTTTTCAAAATTCAAGATGATGGATCGAAATGCTCAAAATTAGATCTATATCAAATTATGTACCCGAAAATTTTTGGGCTCACTGAATCTAAAGTCGAAATATAGATATTCAAGATGGCGGACCCAATATGGCGGGTCAAATTGTGAAAATTAGACCGATTCGCATCAAATTATGTGTCAGAGGATTTCTGGGGCCACTGATTACGAATGTGAAGTCGAAATTGAGAAACTCAGGATCACATCAAATTATGTAGCCGGAAATTTTTGGAATCGCTGATTTTGTAACTTAGTTCAAAACAACGAAACTCAGAATCGCGAATTGAAAAGTTAAGAGCCGAATCGGCCGATTTTTGAGACATGAATAGGGATGAGATTTCTTTGTCACTAAGGTGATTATACGCTCATTTATATTTGCCCTATTCACATTTATTGCCACAAGTTATGAAGACGATGTAACAAGAGCATGACCCCATATAATTTTGAATGCTTTATCAACTAATTTTACTATATGAATAATATACAGTTAAATACTAGCGCGACCAACGAGAGTCAAATATTCGACCCCGAAAAACCCCGGGTACACAATTTGATGCGAATCGGTCTAATTTTCACGGTTTCGATCCGCCATATTGTGTCCACCATCTCGAATTTTGAAAAATTTACAATTCTGACCTCCTACTCGTAATCAGCGGTCTCAAAAATCCCCGAGAAATAAATTTGAGGACATATTATCAGGGTGAAATCCTTAATTACGATAGATTTTATGCAATCTATATTTTTCCAAGATTGGAACCACTATATTAATATAAGTTTTTAGAATTTTGAAATTTTGACTTCATTTTCGAAATCAGCGATGTCCAAACTCTTAGGATACATTTCTATTAGAAAAATAAGAAGTGAAGAGATATTTTTTATTCAGTTTGACGAGGTGTGACTTATATGCCACACTGTGCTTCAAAGGGTTAAAGTTACCCAAATGAATTTTGACGGTTTTCAAAGATTATAAAAGGTTTTATACCATTCATATTATTTTAAAATAAACACAACAGGTAATAGTCTGAAAGTGCAATGTCAGAAAAATATGATGGGTGAGTTAAAACGTCTCAATCAATGTCCAATTATTTTTGACACTAATTTTAAACATTTCTTATCGATCACTACACTTAGCTAACCTAATTGCAAATAGTATTTATCAGAATTGATTCGACTAAAATAGTTTGGATTTTTGATAAAAGCTCATAATATATTTTTTGTACTGTATTGTCTTTTAATTCTACTAAACACAAAACATGACTCTTTTCTAAATAAAAACTCTTTTTAAGTTAAACTAGTTTCGGTTTACGTTAATAGAGGCTGTTTTCTCATATCCCAGGATCTTTTTGTCACAATATTGTAAGTGAGCTATTTTTTATCACTTATTATTAAATGACATTTTCCAAAAATAATTCGTTTTTATTACATTTATAGAGCAAATCGCAAATAGAGACACGATTCTTCTCATTAAATTCATGAAAAATTGGAATATTTGAACTGCAAATATCAAATTGCTCATAATTGTTTATTCTATTATGTGCTAAAATTTAAGAGAATAAGGAAGACTTGGATATTTGCATGCTAAATATACAATACGTTCTTTTCGAAGTTCTTCATAGTAAGAGACGATTAATATATATGCAGAATATATAATCATAAAACATTTCAATTTATAACAACAGCAATGGGAGCTGAGCGGTAACGCGACTCGCGCTGACCGTCGCGCGGCATCAAAGCGCCAAGATGCCATCGCGACAGTTAGCGCGAGACGTGTTATCGTTTAGCCCCTACGCACACAGCTTGCCGCGGAGCGTCTATAGGCCGCGCTGGAAAACGCCTAATTTTGCACTGTTATAATTAAAAAACTATTACGATTTTCACATTATGGTACAAGACTTTTTTGTTCCTCTCACTTAGCTCTATGTCCCTACGGAGCCCGCGTGCCAAAGTTCTGAGACACCTTGTATATAGTGGGTGAATTTAAATAAAATCTTGCATTACAAAATCTATTCATTTACATTCCTTTTTCACTCTTTCTTTTATATAGTTATTTTTCATCCAAAATTATTTACCATAATCTTGAAAAGTTATTTATTTTCATTTTGATATTTCTCTTCTGTACGTTTGCGAAGGCTTATGTGCAACTTCGACAATTGTCTTTAAATATTTTAATATATTCAATTTAATATATTTCTGGGAGATGATAAATTTCTCGACTAACCCTTTAAGCAGATTCTCTATCATTACGATTCTCATTTATTTTATGTACTTTATTAATATAACTTTTTATCATGCAACATTTCCAGCCCAGACTAGTAGTTAAAACACAAAGTCGTATAACAGCCACCAGAATACATTTTTTATATTTATTACACTATAGTATTAGAGAAAGCAATTGTACAATAAAAATGTGACAAGTTTCAATAACGTATATATTAGGTACTTAATTAAGTTTCCGCCGTTTACTGATAGATGATGTTAGCAGTACTGTGTGCATGTACTTTAAGATCCCCTGCCTGCCAGAGTTGGCGGGCAGAAGGGGATGTGGAATGTCTTTCCATCTGGTGCAGGTGCTGACGGGGCACGGATGCTTCGGTAAGTACCTGCACCAGATAGGCAAGGAGCCCACCACCCGGTGCCACCACTGCCCCATGCTGATGGACACGGCGCTCCATACTCTGGCTGCATGCCCAGCATGGAGCTAGGAACGCCGTGTCCTGGCCGGGGCGGTGGGGTGTCGTGCGGGGGAACTTTCACTCCCACGCATGGTGAATGCCATGTGCGGGAGCGAAGAGGTATGGTCAGCGGCAGTCTCCTTCTGTAAGGACGTGATGTCCAGGAAGGAGGCCGCCGAGTGGGAGCACCGACCGGAAAGGCGTCGCAGAAGGCGACGCCAGGGTCGACGCTCCCCGAGAGGGGGAATCGGTAGCGGACCGGAGGTAGCGTCGGCCGAGGAGGGACCACCGATTCGTAGGGATCGGGGACCTCCTCGGCCGCCTCGAGCCCGCCTCCGTCAGCAGGGGGAGGGGAGTAGTGGGCATAGAACTTCTACACTCTCCCCCTAAACTGCATGGACAGATAGGGTAAGGGGGAGTGGCACCCCGGTCGGGGCTGGGCCCACTCCCCCAAAAATCCTCCCTCTCGACAAACGAGGGGAGGGATACGGAGGGAGGGCGGATGCCCCCTTTCTCCTTAGGTGACACCAGAAGGCCAACCGGCCAGGAAACTGGCCGGGGACCGTACCCCTACTAATTTTTCCTGGTAGGGGGAAAAAGGGGTGCGGTACACGAGGCGGGGGGCTCCAGGAGAGCCCTGGGGCCGGGGAGTTGGGGAGGGAATGCGGGAGCAGTTCCCCTAACTCCCCACGCAACTGTCTGACAGGTAGGCATCTCGCAGGGGTTTTAGCCGGTAAGAGTCCGGTATAACCCCCGACCCTCCCGAAGGGTCGGGGGTATCCATGATGGATTTCCCCTGCGCGAACAAAAAAAATGTACTTTAAGATGGTAATACATCCATATAAAAGTAATAAATCATGGTGTAATTTCAGTATTGCCATTTGATTACAGTGTAAACAACGAATTTTTCTATTGCATTGAAAATGTAGAATTTTGTACCGACAAAACAGCATTTGCGGGTGGTCTTACTCCATTATTTAATTTTAAAGAAAAGCTGAAAGTTATCGTTCACTCGTAGAACATTATGGTGACAATGCTCTATCCAATGCTCTATCTAGAAGTTGTAGAGAATGGTTTCAACGGTCTAAAGATGGCGACTACGACGTGAAAGACAAAGAACGCTCTGGTGCACGAAAAAAGTTTGAAGGCGAAGAGTTGGAAACATTACTGAACAAAGATCCACATCAAACGGTTAAGGAATTCTCAGAATCATTAAATGAATCGACTATAAGCAAACGCTTAAAAGCAATAGGATTTATTCATAAACAAGACTACTGGGTGCTATATGTTTTGAAAGACAGAGACGTTGAAAAACGTTTAACCATGTGTAAATTATTGCTTCAAAGACAGAAAAGAAAGTCATTTTGCATTGAATCGTTATTGGCGATGAAAAATGGATTCATTGCGATAATCTAAAAAGAAGAAAATCATGGGTAAAGCCTGATCAGCCATCAAAATCAAAACGGCAAAACGGAATATTCATGGAAGAAAGGTCATGCTGAATATTTGATGGGATCAAAAAGGTGTGATATACTACGAGCTGTTGAAACCGAATGAAACCATCACTGCTGATCGCTATCGAGAACAAATAGTCAATTTGAGTCGATCATTGAAAGAAAAACGTCGAGAATATGCCAGAAGGCATGACAAAGTCATTTTTCAACATAACAATGCTCGACCGCATGTAGCAAGACCGGTTAAGGAAACATTAGAACTGTTCGGATGGGATGTATTACCTCACCCGCCGTATTCACCGGACCTTGCGCCATCGGACTACTATCTGTTTCGATCGATGCAACATGATCTTTCAGAGCAGCATTTAACTTCTTGTGAGGATATCAAAAATCAGCTCGATGAATGGATCAGCCTAAAAAAGGCACATATTTTTGATCGCGGAATTCATTTGTTGTCTGAAAAGTGGCAAAATGTTATAGCTAACGACGAAAAATACTTTAAATGATATAATGTTTATTCTTTTATTTTACTAAATTATAAAAATGTAAACAAAAACGGTGGAAACTTATTCAAATACCTAATATTAATACCGCAAGTAGAGGCTGCAATCCAAAACTACCCTTCATCCAAAGAAAACCATGCTTAATGTTTGATGAGATTGGAAAAGTATAGTATACTGAACTTTTACCTAATTTATCGCTTTTTAATACAGTCAGTCTCGGAATTTCCTAAACAGACTGTATTCTCCACTATATCTTCACACTATCATTTGTTTTGATCACTTAAAAATAGTTTGGTATAGAACCTTTTGGGAGCCGTCAAAAATTACTTGAATGATTCTTTTAACAAAAAACCGATCTAATTTTAAACTGACGAAATAATGGAGCAACCTAGGAGATAGCTTAACATTATCTAAGAAAGTATTATATTATCAATTAAATTTGCAGAATCACACACATATGCTTTATTGCCCTGAATTTTGGTAAAAATACTCGATATGATCTCAAATAAATGCCCTTAAATACATTTTCGGAAAACAAATTTAATACTAAAAATTAGAAGATTTAAAAAGTTAGAAGATCGGAAAAGAAGTTTAATACTAAAAATGTTTAATATTATATATATCGCTTATTTATAATATTACATTATTTTCTCAGATGAGTCTACGTATCGCAAAAAATTTTTTCTTCAATTTGATTTAATTTTCAAGTACATGATAGATATCGTACTCGACTTCTGTTTCCGGCGACGAATAAGTGTGAGTAGTAAGTGACAGGGCGAGAATAGGATAAGGGTTGCAATAGGAAGTAATAAGAGTGGAGGAGAAGGGAAGGGTGTGGGAGGAAGCGGGAGGGAGTAGGGACGAGAGTGAGAAAGGGCTGGAGGAGGGGTGGTGGAAGAAGGGGGATAGAAGAGTGAGACGAGTGTGCAGGCTGTTGAGATTAGGAAGCCGGGAGAGGGTGGACAGGGGAGAGAAACAGGTGATCGAGAGAGGTAGTGCAGACTGGTGGCATAGTCGGGAACAAGGAGAGAGAAGCAGGGAATTTGAAGGGAGGTAAGGCGAAGGTGGAGGAAGAAGCGGAGAGTAAGAGAATGGAGGAAGAAGGAAAAGGAGGGAAGGGGGTGAAGAGGAGGGGAAGAGGAGGGAGAATAGAGAGGAGAAAAGGAGAGGGAGTTCGACGAACGCAGAAAGGTTGAGGAGAGACAGCACGAGCAGCATAGGAAGTGTGGGGAGTTATATAGAGATGATATGGGAGGGGAAAAGGAAGATAAGGGGCGTGGAAGAGGAGGATGAAGAGGAAAGAATAGGTAAAAAGAATGTGAAGGTAGGAAGGCACCAGGAGGGGTATGGAGAGGGAGGAAGAGGAAATCAGAGGGGGAGGAAGGAGAAAGGAGGAAAGGAGGTTGGATAAGAGAGGAGGAAATGAAGAAAATGGTGTAGAAATTAATGGAAGAAGTGAGAGGATATAAAGAGGAGGTAAAGAGGAAGGGAGAGAAAAGAGATAGAGAGAACAGGGAACTAAAAGAGGAATTGAGAAAGGAGAGAGAAGAGAGAGAGAAGGAAGGAATGGGAGGAATGGAAGAGAGAGAGGAGGGAGAGGGAGGAAAAAATAAAGAAGATGGAGGAAAGGATGGGGAGATCGGAGAAATGGGAAGGGAAGAGGATGAAGGAGGGAGGAATGGGGGAGGAGGGGGGAATGATAAGGGAGTTGGAGATAAGGATTGATAAAAAGGAGAGGGAGGAAAGGAGAAAAAATGTGTTGGTGAGGAGGGTAGAGATAGGGGTGAAAGGGATGGAGGAGGGTGTTAAGGAGGTATGGCGAAGAATGGAGTTGAAGGTAGAAATGAGGGAAGTGAAGAGGCCAGGGAATGGGCAGAAAGAAGAGGACGGGATGGTATTGGTGAAGTTAGACAGCTTGAAGGAAAAAAGGAAAGTGATGGAGGCGAAGAAACTGAGACGGAGGAGGGAAAGGATAGAGGATGATTTAACAGTGGAGGAGAGAAAGACGAAGTGGAGGATAGAAAGAGAGGCGGAGGCAGAAAGAAGAAGGGGCAGGAGGGTGCAAGTGGGATATATGAAGATGTGGGTGGACAGGAAGATACAGAGATGGGATGAAGTGGGGGAAAAGTGGTGGGAGATGAAGAGAAACTAAAATGAGTTGAGGTAGAGGGAGTGAAGGAGCCGGGGAGAAAGGGGGGAGGCGGAAGAGAGGGAGGGAAAGGGGGAAGAGGTATACAAGGTGGCATTTTGGAATGTAGCGGGGCTGAGGAATAAAGATAGGGAATTCTGGGAAGATCTGAAAGGATGGGATATAATGGTGCTGTCGGAGACATGGATAGATGAGAGGAGTTGGGGAAGAGTGAAAAAAGAGTTACCGAAAGGATTCAGATGGGAATGTCAGGGAGCGAAGAGAAGGAGCAAGAAAGGAAGGGCAATAGGGGGAATGGTGAAGAGTGAGAGAAGGGATGGAGGTCGGGAGGGAGGAAGAGGTGGAGGGGATAATGGTAAGGAAGGTGAGAATGGCGAGGGAGCGGTGGAGAGTAATAGGGATATACGTGAATGGAGATATGGAGGAAAAGTTAGAATGGATGAAGAAGTGGGTGGAGGAAAGAGGGCGGAAGGGAGGACGGTAGTTGGGGAGGATTAAAACGCGAGAATAGGGAGAGAGGGAGGAGAAACAGTAAGAGGGGGAGGAGGAGAGAGGAGGGAAGCAGGAAATCCAAGGATGGGAAGGTGTGCAAAAACGGAAGAAAGCTATGTGAACTTCTGGGAGAGAGAGGGTGGTGGATATTAAATGGGAATAAGAAAAAAAGGGGGATGAGGAGGAATGGACGTACACAGAGGGAGGGGGCGTTAGTGATAGACCACGTGATGGGAAATGAAGAGACGATGGAAAGGGTGGAGAGGATGGAAGTGGGAGAGAGTGGAGTCAGATCATCAATCGATAGTAGTGCGAATAAGAGGGGGAAGGGGAGGAAAGGAGGAGGGAAGAGAAAGGAAGATAAGGAGGGAAGGGGAGGAAAAAGTAGGTGGTCAAAGAAGGAATTAGAAGGGTTTGGGGAGGAATTCAGGAAAAGGAGGAGAAGGGAGGAGAGAGTACAAGGGGAATGGAGGAAATATGAGGAAGGGATAAGAGAAAAGCTGAGGGGGATGAAGGGGAAGGAGAAAAAGGAGGGGAGGGGGTGGTGAGATGAAGAGTGTAGAGAGGCGAAGAAGAGACTGAGGGGGAGCTGAGGGAATGGAGGAAAAGGGGAGGAGATGGAGAAAAATATAGGAAAGAGAGGTTAAGGTATAAAAGGGTATGTGAGGAGAAGAAGAGGGAACAAAGAGAGAGGTGGGTGAAGGAGTTAGAGGAGGTGAGGACAGAACAACAGATATGGGAGATGCTAAATAGGGAAAGGAGGAGGAGGGGGGATGAATGAGAAGATTGAAATGAAGGAGTGGGAGGACTACTTTAGGAGAATATTAGGAGGAATGGAGGAAAGGGTAAGGAGGGAGGTAAACAGGGATGGGGAAGAGGATGGAGAGGAAAGGGTAGAGCAGGAGGAGATAAGGAAAGTGGTGAAAGGATTGAAAGATAGAGAAGCAGCAGGAGGAGATGGAATCCCAAGTGAGATATGGAAGTACGAGGGACAGGAGGTGCAGAGATGGTTAGGGGAAATATGTGAAAGGATGTGGATGGGGGAGGGTTGGCCAGAGGAATGGAGCGAGGGAGTGGTAGTGTCGATCAGGAAGAAGGGCAAAGAATGGAGGAGTATAGAGAAGTGACTCTGACACAGACAACATATAAGGTATACACAGCGATATTAGCGGAGAGGCTAAGGGAGGAGATGAAGAGGAAGAAGATATTGCCGGAGAGTCAGGCGGGGTTTAAGAGGGGAAGGGGGACAGTGAACAATATATACGCGTTGAGTTATCTAATAAACAGGCAGGTGGAGAAGAGAGATAGGAGGCTGATAGTTGCTGTTCGTGGATCTCAAGGCAGCTTTTGATTCAGTGGATAGGAAGATGTTGGGAAAAGTGATGAGGGAAAGGGGAGTATGGGAAGGACTGGTGAGAAGATGCGAGGAGGTGTTAGAGGACATAAGGAACAGAGTGAGAGTAGGGGGGAGAGAAGGAAAAAGATTCTGGACAAGAAGGGAGGTGAGACAAGGGTGCCCATTGAGTCCGCTGCTATTTACAATATTAATAGCGGACATAGATGAGAAACTGAAGAGAGGGGAATAGGGGGTAAGGCTGGGGGAGGGGAGGGTGTATACGCTGGCGTACGCAGATGACCTAGCAATATTGGCGGAAGATGAGAAGGGGATGAAGGGAATGGCAAGGCTAGAAAGGTATTTTGACAGGAAGGGGTTGGAGGTAAATAGAAAAGACGAAAGTAATGAGGTGCAGAAAGAGTGGAGGGAGATGGAGGAAGGTAGATTAGAGATGGAAAGGGAAGAGAATGGAGAAGGTCAAGGAATATAAATATTTAGGATATGCGGTGATGAGGAGTGGAGGACAGGAGGCACAGGTGAGGGATAGAGTAAGGAAGGGAGCAAGGGTAATGGGGTAGGTATGAGAAATAGGAAAAAGGAGATTTGGAAAGCATTGGGGGGAGAGAATATTGTTGTTAGATAAATTAGTGTGGCCGGTGGTAAGTTATGGGGTGGAGGTTTGGGGATGGAGAGAAAGGAGAAAAATAGAAGAATTGCAGGAACGATACCTGAGATGAGTATTGGGGGTAGAAAGATGGACGCCAGGGTACATAGTGAGAGAAGAAATGCAGAGGGAACTAATGAGGAGCAGAGCGGGAATAAGAGCGTGGAGGTATGAGAAGAGGTTGGGTGAGGGAAGGGGGAGGAGATAGCAAGAATGTGTTGGATGGAGATGAGGGGTAGGGCGAGGAGAGGAAAAGAAAAGGGAGATGGGAGGAGGAGAGGAAAAGGTTTTTTGAGGGCAGAGGGTGGAAAATAGACAGGATAGAAGAGATAAGGGAAAAAGGAGGGGAGATAAAGAGGGAGGAACTAAAGAGCAGGGAAAAGAGAAGACAGGAGGAGGAAAGATGGGAAAAGATAAGAGAGTCAAGGTTCAATGAGAGATATGGAAGAGTGAAGGGAAGGGGAATACCAGAGTATTTAAAGAAGGGCTGGGGGGAAAATAGATGGAGGAGGATAGTGAGGTTTAGGCTGGGATGCGAATTGAAGGGAGGTAGGTACTAGGAGGAAGAGGAAAAAAGGAGATGCAGGATATGTGGGGGAAGAGAGGAGACGTGGAAGCACATATGGGAGGAGTGTACGAGGTAGGAGGAAGAAAAGGGATGGCAGGAAATGGAGGAGGTGCTAGGAGAAGAGGGAAGGGGGGAGGGGTGGATGAGGGAGGTAGAGAAATGGTAGAGGGGAGGGGGTGAGGGGGAGAAAGGAGGAGATAGAAAAGAGCGGCGGAAACGGAGGTCAAGGTGTGAAAGGAGAGGAATGGAGAGTGAGAGAGAGGGAGAGAATGGAAGGGTGGAGGAATGAGAGTATATGTGCGGAGCGCTCTCTCTCTCTCTCTCTCTCTCTCTCTCTCTCTCTCTCTCTCTCTCTCTCTCTCTCTCTCTCTCGTGCGGACGGAGAATAGTTTGTAAGGATATAAATATAAGAAAATAGAATGTAAAAGATAGGGAGAGGGGAAGAATTGTAACCCCAGGGGGAAGCAATAAAGCTATTATTATTATTATTATATTATTATAAATATCGTACTCATTGTCAGATACTTTATGTAACAATTAATTAAAATGACATATATCATATACTACTTTTACAGCATCAATAAATCTACAGAGTCATTTCTTCATTCTGAGTTTTATTAAAATTGGAAAAATATTCCAGTAAAGGGAAAACAATTTGTTTAAAACCAGCTAAATAAATTTTCGAGCATTTCGAAATTCTGCATGTTAGAAATCTTCATTATAAAATATCAGATTTTTTAAATAAATGAACTTTTGCGCATGATTAAATAGAATTAAGTTTTCTGCAGTCTTATAATATATTATCTTGCGATATAAACTATTTTCATTCCTGATAATGAAAATTGTATAAATGAGTAGATGTGCGCAAAAAAATTAGATTAGCCTAATATAAAGTATTATACTAATCGCGTATATACTAATCGCGATTATACTAATCGCGTCAACTCATTATAAATTGTTGATTCTAAGATATAGTTTATCATTTATCAATATCCTAACTTTAATAAACCGAATTATATTAATGTACATAAAAATATAAATAATTATTCTCTGTATTTCGTTGGAAACAAGAGAAGTAGTAAATCGTATTTGTAGTAAAATAGCTTCAAAATAGTGAAACCTTTCTCAAGTTACATGATCATATTGTTGCGCCCGTGCTTTTGCGAAGTATCGAGGTGTGTTCACATTGCTATGATCAAGAGTCCCTAGCAACGAAAAATAATAACAGCAGACGGAGAGTTCTTGGGAAGCTGTCAAGATAGACGGACGCGAGATTTATTATTCGGAGAATTATTTATGCGAGAGTCTGTACAAAGCTGTAAATAGTAAAGCTTCCTTTCTTTTACACAAGTATTCTTATTTCCTCGAGTGCGTGGTGTGAATGTTGCTAGTTAAAGAGTGAGCGCAACAATATGTATTTTTTATCTTGTTAATATTTTTTATCTCGTTAATATTTTATCTTGTTAATATTTTAAACTGCTTACGAACTTGCCTGGGTATGAAAATCATTTATAAGATGATTAACCTTTAATCTTTAACCTTTAACCTATCTTAGATTTGACTGACCTTTAAATGTTACAATAATCCCCTTCCTGTAATAAAGCTTAATGTAACTTGTGCCAATGCGCAATAGTTTATAAGAATTCGTAGTTTAAAATTTTCTATGCTAGTTATATATACCACTTCAATAGCAACAAAACTTAAATAAACATGGCTCAGCGAATGAGGAACGCGATTAAACCGCGATATCATGCATTTAATTTGTATATTTCCAATTTCTTTTTCTTTTTTGAAGCACGTAATCAAGCAAATAATATATTAATTAAAAATTATATTACTATAGAATTATCAAGTGTAGTAAAAAGAAATCCATTATTTTTGCATGAAATTGAAGACTTTAATTACCATAGTTAGAATGATTCGATTTAGGTCAAATATGCGCCGTTTTGTTCGATAACTTGTTGCCATTTTGAAGGTAATTTCATTATGCCTCTCTCATAGAAGCCCTCGTCCCTATTGGCAAAAAATTGAGACAGTCGATTTTCACAAGCCTCTCTTGAAGCGAATTTTTCACCAGCAAAATTGTTCGCCATGGACAGGAAATTAGATGGTAATCACTTGGTGCCAGGTCCGGACTATAAGGTGGATGCATAAGAACCTCCCAACCAAGCTCCCGGAGCTTCTGGCGAGTCACTATCGATGTGTGTGGCCTGGCGTTGTCCTAACGGAACACAATTCCTCTCCTATTGGCCAAAGCTGGCCTCTTCTGGGCGATTGCTTCCTTCAGACGGTCCAATTGTTGACAGTACAGTTCCGAGTTAAGAGTTTTGCCGTAGAGGAGCAGCTCATAGTAGATAATTCCCTGCCAGTCCCACCAAACACACAGCAAAACCTTCCTGGCCGTCAATCCTGGCTTGGCCACCGTTTCCGCCGGCTCACCGCGATTCGACCACGACCGTTTTCGCTTGACGTTGTCGTAAGTGATTCACTTTTCATCATTCGGTCCATGAGGTTTTTTTTCGTTAACTCGTGTGGCACCCATACATCGAGCTTCTTTTTGTATCCAGCCTTATTCAAATGGTTCCAAACGGTTTTTTGTGCAATCTTTAGCTCTTGGGCAATCGAAACAGTGCTTACATGATGGTCAGACTCGACAATGTCCATGATTTTATCGATATTTTCGACAATTGGCCTTCCAGTGCGTGGTGCATCTTTGACATCGAAATTACCGGAACGGAATCGACGAAACCAAAATTGCGCGTGATTGGCTGTTACAGTATCAGGACCATAAACACTATTCACATTTTCAGCCGCCTGGCTTGCGTTTTCGCCTTTATCGAAGAAAAACTGTAAAATATAGCGTATTTTCTCTTTGCTAGTGTCCATCTTTGACGCGCGCTCAAACAAAACTGAGTCTACTAATCACAAAACTGTCACAAAAGTTTTTTTAGTACGAAATCTCATCTTTCTAACGCCATCTAGTGGAACCCGATCGGACTTATACAACGCGAGATACAGATAACTAAAACCATCTATTGGAAAAATAATGGATTTCTTTTTACTACACCTGATATTAAAATTATTCGCATATTTTAAAAGGAATTATAGTAAAAAGAAGGAAGGTGCGTGTTCAAATTGTAAAACACACTTTATTAATATATTTAAAACTAAAATTCCGTCACAGTTATGTTATTCATTATTCCCTAAATATTCTTAAGTTCAAACATTATATTAGAACACTTGTAAGCTCACTCTTCTGTTTATCATTCGACTGTTTTATATTCTCGAAACTAGAAGTATTTTCTACAAAATGTTCATCTTCCATTTTTTCACTCTTTGTTTCGCACGAGCTTCTAATATTGTCTAAACAACAGTTGCCGCTCGATTTTAAATACTAACGCTCGACAGTCAAGCCGAGGATTCCTCTCAAGCACCATAGTAAAATGTGAAAGAAAACGGGTCCGGACTTAACAAATAACAATTTCACTTTCATGCTGTTTACAAATGCTGGGAACAAATCTTAAAATTCTATCATGAAAAAAGTAATATAACGTTCATAAATAATATAACAACTAGTAACATTAAAATAAAATTCCTTCTAGAACTTTAAGATAATTTATTTTTCCAATGATAGACTTATCATTACTTTTCCTATTTCTAATTCCTTCTAAAACATGCAAATAATTTTAATAATTCTAAAATTATATAGTTGTCCAGTTAATATAATAATTGTATAATTAATAATTCACTTGACTACTTATAAAAAAAGAAAGAGAAGATTGAAGAACTCCAGCACTGCTTATTTCCTAAGTTATGCTCGTTACTAATTTCGCTATTATTGAATACATAAACATAGACAATTTTAAACTATAATTTTTCATAAACTATTATGCATTGACATAAGTTATATTGTTATAGGGAGAAAATTATTATAACTTGTTAGTAAAAATTCTGCGAGTTTGTATCTCGGCCATTAGAGGAAGAATATATAGTGTACTAAAATATACTTGGTATGAAAATGAAATTCTAATAAAAAATTTAAAAGACTTGTGAACATGCACCGGTCTCCTTTATCATACACAGCAGAACTCGTTCTGTATCTCGCTTCATCACATACACTTAAGCCTTATCTATTATACAATGTGCTCTTTGCTTGCAATGTGCAATTTGTTCCTGTTTCTTCTTTCTCTTTATCTCTTTTTGACTTAAACCTTATATCTCAAACCAGAAAAAGAATATAGGAAACGGAAACATATTGTAGATCAGATTTTAATATGTTTTTTTTATTCCAAAACATTATACCCTTGATAAATATTTGCGCACTTTTAATCTATTTCATCAGAATGGCAGATATTTTCGACGACTATTACCTAATCTTTAAAACGCGAACAGAGCCTGACAGCGCGATAAGCGACTCACACTCAATGTTCACTGTATATAAACAGCGTGCTAAGCGCTTTCATTTTTTAAGATCGCAATACGTAGAAGACATAACAATTAAAACCCGCACTGCACACAGCGTTCGTCTGATTTCTAAATAGCTCACAATCTAAAGCAATAATCACACTAGCGATTGCCGATTGGATTGCAATTGCGATTGACGATTAGCGATTACTTTTCAATTAATCAGGGCAAAACAGGCACCGATTGAGATTGATGATTGCCGTATAGACAATGCTCTATTTTAATCATCAATCGCCAATCGCAATCGTAATCCAATCGGCAATCACTAGTGTGATTACGGCTTTACCTGTACATTAATTTTAGTTATAACCGTAAGGTTATATAAAAACTAACCAATTGCAATCGATTATTCTCCTTGTGCTAAAGGAACTCGACTGTGATTGGTCAGTTTTCTTACGACCTTATGGTTACGGCTAAAATTTGTAACTTAAAGGCCTTTACACATAAAAATTCGTAATCATAACTATTAAGGTCATTCTACAATACGTGTCGTAAGTTATAAGCTGTAAGAACTGACCAATTATAGTCGATTATTTTTGTAATAATCGACTGTGATTCGCCAATTCTTACGGTTTACAACTTACGACACGTATTGTAGAATGACCTTTAAGGCTCGTCTACATTAGCTGTAAGAGTAAGGCTGTAAGATTGCAAGATACGAAATGAAATATTTTTATTCGCTGACAACTTACGTTACAGCCTTACAGCCTTACTCTTACAGCTATTGCAGACGAGCCTTAAGGTTCTAATCGTAAAATCTGTTATTCATTCTTAGTACCCCAATATACGCTTACCAATGAACTATAGAACTAACTGGAAGGAGTACTGCCTGTATTTTCGCCGTATAATCGTGAACCAAAAGATATTGGGTTGGCAAATAAGTTCGTTCGGTTTTTGTTTCAGTATAAGTTTAATGCGGATTCGCTTTTTTTTTCTCAGCGCTATCGTGCAAATCGGATACACATTTGAAAGGTTATGTTTCACTGTTTATGTTATGCTGTATTTGGTTTGGCCAACATCAGTATTGTGATGCTGCGTAGCTGTGAACATGGAAATAAATAACGTGCATTATCGTCACATTTTGTTCTATTATTTTAAAAAAGGCAAACGAGCTGCGGATACTCATAAAAAGATATGCCGTGTGTATGAAGATGATACCTTAACAGAACGCGTATGCCAATTTCCGTTCTGGAGATTTCGACGTCAATGATGCGCCCCGCTCCAGTCGCCCGACCGAGATTAATTCAAGTGACATTAAAGCTATAATCAAAGTAAATTCATCTCAATCGGTACGAGAGATTGCTACGACATTGAATATATCCCACACAAGCGTAGAAAAGCATTTGCGCCAGCTGGGATACATTTCTCGGCTTAATGTTTGGGTGTCGCATAAATTAACCGAGGCTAACTTGACCACACGCATATCCATCTGCAATTCGCTACGGAAACGCCAAGAAAACGACCCATTTTTTGAACGAATAGTGACGGGTGACGAAAAATGGGTCGTCTACGATAATGTAACGCATAAAAGATCATCGGAGCACAGCAGCGAGCCACCGAAAACCTCGAAGGCGGGATTGCATCCGAAGAAAATAATGCTCTCCGTATGGTAGGATTTCAAAGGTGTCATCTATTACGAACTGTTACCGTCAGGCAAAATGATTGATTCAACTGTATACTATTCGCAATTGACGAAATTGAACCAAGCAATCCGCACAAAACGTCCAGAATTGGCAAATCGCAAGAGTGTCGTCTTCCACCACAACAACGCCAGACCTCATACGTCATTGACCACTCGGAACAAATTGCTTCAGCTTGGCTGAGATGTTTTGCTTCATCCTCCGTATTCACCGGATCTTGCCTCTTCCGATTATCATTTATTCCGGTCGCTGCAGAACTCTATGAACGGGATAACTTTCAAGGATGAAGAAACTGTTAAAAACCACCAGGATTGGTTTTTCGCCGATAAGCCTCGGACGTTTTACGAACGCGGCATAATGAAATTGATGGAAAGATGGCTAGAGGTCATCGATAAAGATAGCCAATATATAGGGTGTCCCATTTAACCTGACAAATCGTAATATCTGGTAAAACTACATGTCGGATCAAAAAAAGTGGTTAATGAAATTTGTTCGTCTCGGAGGGGGACATCCAATGATATCAAACTCGATCTCCCACCCCACTCCCAGGGGGGGGTAGGGGGCAACTTTGAAATCTTAAATGGGAACTCCCATTTTTTATTGCAGATTCGGATTCTACGCCACAAAATACGTAAGTTTCGTCCGAAACTTTTTTTTTATTCGTGATAGATGGCGCTGTAATCCCAAAAAATTAGATTTTCTGCAATTCTCCAGAAATGATCATTGGATTGAAAAATACAAAAATACCTGTTCAATATTTTAAAAAATATTTTTAAAAAACATAATAACAGTTATTTCCCCCCATCCCCTCGGGGTAGGGTGGGTGATAACGTTCAAATCTCAAATGAGAACCCACATTTTTCATTGCAGAATTAGATTTTACGTGAAGTTTTTACGGAAACAATTTTTTTCATTCGTGATAGATAGCGTTGAATTTTTCCGAGAAACTACTTTTAGCGTTACCCAGGAACAACGACGAGGACGTAGTAGCTTTCTGTTCCCTTCAGGGTGCTTGTTTTAGGTGAGTCCCCTCGCCTCTCACCATCGGGGTGCAAAGTCAGAAGAGAATGATAGTGGCATGAAACACTCTTCAAAAATTGATTAAGCACCTCTCCTGATTAGAAAGGTAAATGTCTAATAATGATCGTCTCTTAAGTTCTATGGGCGCGGACGATGGAGAGATGTCACTAACAACAAATTAATTATGCAAAATCACCCCGATGGTGACAGGCGAGGGGACTCACCTAAAACAAGCACTCTGAAGGGAACAGAAAGCTACTACGTCCTCGTCGTTGTTCCTGGTTAACGCTAAAAGTAATTTCTCGGAAAAATTCAACGCTATCTATCACGAATGAAAAAAATGGTTTCCATAAAAACTTCACGTAAAATCTAATTCTGCAATGAAAAATGTGGGTTCTCATTTGAGATTTAAACGTTACCACCCACCCTACCCCGAGAGGATGGGGGGGAATAACTATATGTTTTTTAAAGATATTTTTAAAAATATTGAACAGGTATTTTTTTATTTTTGAATCCAATGATCATTTCAGGGAGAATTGCAGAAAATCTAATTTTTTGCGATTACAGCGCCATCTATCACGAATCAAAAAAAAGGTTTCAGACGAAACTTACATATTTTGTGGCGTAGAATCCGAATCTGCAATAAAAATTGGGGGTTCCCATTTAAGATTTCAAAGTTGCCACCCACCCCCATCCCCCGGGAGTGGGGTGGGAGGTCGAGTTTGATATTATTGGATGTCCCCCTTCGAGACGAACAAATTTCATTACCCACTTTTTTTATCCGACATATAGTTTTCCAGATATTACGATTTGTCAGGTTAAATGGGACACCCTGTATAATTGATTAAAATTTATCTTGTGTATCAAAAAATTGTGTTTTATTCTACTCTGAAAAACCGAACGAACTTATTTGCCAACCCAATAGTATCCAAATCGAATCTTTCTTTTTATCTACCATATATTAAGTGAACTAAAAGTTTAAGCTTACAAATGCAGTAAAGTATATACAGGGAGGAAAGGTCAATATTTCGTGGGGGTATAGAATGAGGAAATATAAGGTAAAAATGTTATATAAACATGGTGTCGTTTATTACTGGTTTCCGAGATACAGCTATGTTAAATTACACGTCGGAATTTAAAGTTGGCGCGTCATTGGGATTTCATTCTTCACCGTAACGGAGCGCTGCAGGCTGTGTATCAGTTGGAAAGGTTAACGAAACACACCTGGTGATCTGTCCTGCTATTTGTAACACATTGCAAATATGCCGCACGTGTTATCTAATATAGAGTACGCAGATATGGTTTATGTTTATGGGTATTGTAATGGCAGTGCTCCCTCAGCCATTGAAGAATATTGTTGTATCCGAGCCACAAGGTTTGTGGCAGCGTCCGTTGTCCGTGAGCCTTAGGCATCTGATGCTGATTTTGACAACTGAACGAAAATTGTCTGGACGACGGAAAATCGATAAGAATAAAATATAAGAAAAAAATAAGAAGAAAACAGCTGACAGAGAGTCTCTGGCAAGCTGTCATCGTAGACAGATGCGAGAATTGTAGATCAGAGAATTATTCTTGTTTAAAGCTTGAATGAGCTGCGCTGTAAATAGTAAAGCTTGTTATTTTTACGCGAGTGTTTTCATTTACTTGAGTGCAAGTGCGAATGCGAGAGTGAGTGCAATAATATCATCGTCGTTTTCCGGTGCGCCGCATTCCAGACCGAAGAGTATTCTCAAACGTGTTTAACAGCTTACGTGAAAATGGTACACTTCCCAGTGCTCACATCACATCTGAACGTAGAGTTAAGAGAAATGTTGAGGAAAAAGAAAATATATTTCAAATGGTACAAAGGAGCCCTACGACTAGTACAAGGGTCTCTGCATGTACTGGTGTTCCTCGGACACGTGTCTGGTGGATACTGCATGACCCACATCTGTACCCATTTCATCCGCAACGAGTACAAAATCTCCATGAAAGAGATGGAGCCACACGTCTACAGTTTTGCCAGTGGCTTACAGAATCATCGTGAATTGATTCCTGTCATACTTTTCACTGACGAGGCAACATTTACGCGTAATGGCATAAATAATACGCGTAACATCCATCGTTGGTCGCAAGATAACCCTAACGCCATTGTTGTACGGAATTTCCAAGTTCGTTTCTTCGTCAACGTATGGTATGGCATGATAGAATGCTGATTGGTCCCATTATTTTACAAAATCGTATGACAGGGCAGAGTTACTTCGACTTTTTACAAAATACGCTTCTACAACAACTAGAAGATATTTCCCTGGCTACACGAAGAACAATGTATTTTTAGCACGACGGAGCACCTCCTCAGAACACACATCTTGTGAGAGAACACTTAAATGCAGTGTTTCCACATTGCTGGATCGGTCACAGTGAAACAGTGCAGTGGCCACCAAGATCACCCGACCTAACTCCCCTGGATTTTTGTTTTTGGGGTTGGTTAAAGTGCGAGGTGTACAAAACTAAAGTGAATACACGGGATGAACTTATTGCACGTGTAATAGCCGCTGTTGACCAAATTAGAGGCTGTGAAGATGCCCTCCGGCGCGCAACCCGCCACGTTCTCACAAAATGTGACAAATATATCGAAGTACGGAGCAAAATATTCGAAAATTTGTTATGATAGATGTATTACAATGTAATTGCAGTAAACTTCAACTCATATTAGACAATTCCGACGTGTAATTGAACATAGCTGTATCTCGGAAACCAGTATAAACGACACCATGTTTATATAACATTTTTGCCTTATATTATCTCATTCTATACCCCCACGAAATATTGACCTTTCCTTCCGGGACACTCTGTATAGAACAGATACGAGGTGCGTCAAATGTAGTAGATGAGTTTTATAGATGCTAAATATTATGTACAAAATGTTCATATATAAAATGTTATTATAAAAGTATTATTTCACAATAAAGATTGACAAAATAAAACATTATCTTATTTCGCTTTATAATTAATTTTCTTAAATAATACATTTTTATAATAAAAGATTTTAATTCTATATTCATTATTCAAGACTAATTGTCCTGATTAAAGTATGACGATAGTACATATAAAATTTCGTTTCTGTCATCTCTCGAAAAGATTTGATAACATTTTCAGATTCACATTGTACATTGCGAAAACTTAGGAGAAATAGACTATAGTATGTTAGTAAGACAATGAGTGAGATTCTATTTAATAATGGCCTTTGTCTTGCATGTTGATTCGGCACATATAAACGCGCATAGTATATGCGCATATACTATTGCTTTTAACCATCGGTTTAGCTTTAAACTCCGTTTAAAGCAAGTTGTGGAACTGGGCCCTAGACGTGTTCGAGGAATGGGGATAGAGCCACGTAGAAAAGGATACACTCTGTTTTATATATGTTCTCTCTCGCACACTTTCGATGGAAGGGGAATAGGGAAGGCAGTTGCTAATCTGTACAACAATATAGCAACTATACCTGTATACAGGGTGTCCCATTTTAATGTTCCACCCCAAAAAACTTTTATTTTTGATTGTAGAAAACAATGTTTCAAACAAAAGTTGTATGGTTTTGAGGAGGGCATAAGATGATGCCATTGGTTTGACATTGAATAGTTTCTTGAAGGTCACATGAAGGTCATCTTCAATTTCTTAAATGGAACTACCTATTTTTTATTACATATTCTTCTAGCTTATATCGAGAGCCTTCCAAAACCCTATAATTAAGTACTTTTTCGTTAAGTACTTTTTAAGTTATAAGGCAAGATCGAAAGCACGATCCGACCGGTCAAGGCAAGATCGAAAGCACGTGTCATTTTCAGCCTAAAATTCAAAAAATCAATTTTTTGGATTTTTGAACTTTCGGTCCAATTTTGACTATGACAACCACGTTTCGACCCGAAGTATACTCCATTACCCAAGTATACCCCATACGCACGTTAAAAAGCATCGATATTTTCTTGGCGAACGTAATATTTTGAGCATTGTTACAAAATTTTGTAGTCCTGTAATTATGGCTGATTATCCGCCAAACGAAATAGTCGACCTGATTCGTATTTTGAGTGAGGCTGAAAATAATTACAGTGCAGCGGAAAGGATGTATGCTGAAAGGTATCCTAACAGACGTCATCCGTGTAGAAAGACAATAAGAAAACTCGCCGAGAGGACACAGCAGGGCAGTTTAAGAAGGATACGACAAAAATCTGGGTCAAATGAGGCAAATTCATTGGTTGTCTTGAGTGCCGCTATATTGAATCCCCAAATTTCCACCAGACAAATCGAGAGACAACACGGCATATCGAAATCGACAGCAAATCGTATACTTAAAATAAATAAATTCCACCCCTACCATATCCATCTAATCCAGAAATTAAAACAGAAAGATTTCGAGCGACGCTTGCAATTTTGTAACTGGACCTTAAATCAAATTCGATAAAAACCCACATTTTATCGTAAAGATGTTCTTTTCTGATGAAGCCACGTTCGGTAATAGAGGGGGCGTTAATAGACATAATTATCATTATTACTCTGATCAAAATCCTCATTGGCAAAGGAGCCAAGAATTTCAAAGACAATGGTCTATTAAGTTTGGGCATTCTTGGTATTCTTGGAAATAACATCATAGTTTTTTGAACACCATTGAATAACACCATACTTTTTTGAACAGAATCTAAACGCGTAATACTATTTAGCATTTCTTCAGAATGATCTGCCCAACCTTTTGCGACATGTCAATAATGACTTGCTGAACCGAATGTGGTTTCAGCAGGATAGAGCGCCAGCTCACAGGTCCCGAAATGTTAGAAATTATTTAAATAATAGATTTAATAATAAATGGATTGGAATGGGTAGTCGGACTCATGAATGGCCACCAAAAACACCTGACTTAACCCCTCTCGATTTTTACTTTTGGGGATATGTAAAAGAAAATGTTTATGCGGAAGAGCCTACAACAGCGGAAAACATGAAGGAAGGTATTCGAGAGACATGTACGAACATAAACGCAGATGTCCTTCAAAAAGTGCGGGATGATTTTCGTCGTGGGTTGGACATTTGTATCCCAGTAAATGGCGGTCTTTTCAAACACCTAGAATAATTGCACATGTCCCGATCTTGCCTTGACCGGCCGAATCGTGCTTTCGATCTTGCCTTGACCGGCCGGATCGTGCTTTCGATCTTGCCTTATAATTTAAAAAGTACTTAACGAAAAGATACTTAATTATAGGGTTTTGGAAAGCTCTCGATGTAAGCTAGAAGAATATGTAATAAAAAATAGGTAGTTCCATTTAAGAAATTGAAGATGACCTTCATGTGACCTTCAAGAAACTATTCAATGTCAAACCAATGGCATCATCTTATGCCCTCCTCAAAACCATACAACTTTTGTCTGAAACATTGTTTTCTACAATCAAAAATAAAAGTTTTTTGGGGTGGAACATTAAAATGGGACACCCTGTATGTCTCGAGATAAGCTGAAGGTATAGTGATCTAGGTTGATCACTATATCGGAGAAAAAAAAACAGCGGTGGTACTGTCATACAGGTTAGCAACTGCCTTCCCTATTTCCCTTCCACCGAAAGTGTGCAAGAAAGAACACGGTAAAAACAGAGTGCATCCTTTTCTACGTGAGTTATACCCCCATTCCTCGAACACGTAGTTTAGATATACTGTGTCTAAGGTACAGCCGCCATTTTTTCATTTTTTTTCGATATAGTGATCAACTTAGATCACCGTGCCTTCAGCTTACCCCGAGGTATACAGGGTGTCCTAGTGTAAACAGTCGGTCCGAATATGTCGAAAACTAAGCCCGATAGACAAAAATGTCTCAGAAAAAAGTTGTATACTTTCAAGGAGGACATATAACAAATATATCATTTTGTTTACAGATGGCACCATTTTCGAGATATTCATTGATTATTACTTTTCTTAAGTAGAAACCCGAATTTTTTATATCATCTTTTTCTACTAATTAATTTGAACAACTTTTGTCTGAAACATTTTCTTATTTGCCTAATATTTTTTGAGATATTTAAGGAAAACTTGGTAACTTTTTCAATATTTAACTTACGATATCTCTTTAATTATTTGTCGAAAGAAGAAATAGTACTAGACTTTTTTATTCTACTTGGTCTAAAGAATATATTGTTACAACAGTGCTCTAACTTTTGTTAACTTATCGACTTTTGGAAATTTCAAAATCATCAAATTAACAAAAGTCAGGGTGTTATTGTAACAATATATTCTTAAGACCAATTAGAGTAAAAAAATCTAGTACCATTTTTTTTTCCGACAAACAGCGAGATATCGTAAGTTAAATATTGAAAAAGTTACAAGTTTTCCTTAAATATCTTAAAAAATATTAGGCAAAAATGTTTCAAACAAAAGTTGTTTAATTAATTGATAGAAAAAGATGATATAATAAAAAATTCAGGTTTCCATTTAAGAAAAGCAATGATCAGTGAATATCTCGAAAGTCATCTGTAAACAAATCGATAGTTGTTTTATATCCCCTTTGAAACCATACAATTTTTGTCTGAAACAGTTTTGTCTATCGAGCTCAGTTTTCGAGATATTCGGACCGGTTGCTTACAATCAGACACACTGTATATACTTCTGTGATCAAAAGGTATCCGAACTTTATTTTTAAAAATTAAAATTACAATTCAATCATCAAATTCAATCATCAAAAGTCTCCTTCAAAGTAGTCCCATTGCTTGCAACGCACATATGCCAACATTTGTTCCAATCCTGGAAATATCGCGGCAGACGATATGGCCTTCAATTCACGCAGCGATTTTTCTTTGATGTCCTCAATTGATTCGAAACGTTGTCCGCGAAGTGGTGTTTCCAGTAGGGAGAACAGGAAAAAGTCGCAGGGAGCCATGTCTGGTAAATACGGTGCTTGTGGAACGACATTCGTTGAGTTTTTTGTTAGAAATTCACGCACAAGTGTCGAGGTATGCGATGGTGCGTTGTTGTGATGCAAAATCCATGAGTTGTTTTCCCACAATTCCAGTCGTTTCTTACGAATTGTGTGCTGGTACGATCCAAATAATATTCCAACTTCATCTGCTATCTCTCGCACAATCAATCGACGATTTTGGAGCACCAATTCTTTCACTTTCTCAATATGAGCGTCATCCGTTGACGTTGATGGTCTTCCAGAGCGTGGGTCATCTTCACGGATTCTCGTCCTTCTTGAAACTTCTTAAACCACTCAAACGTACTTGTTTTCGATAAACAATTATCGCCATAAGCTTTCTGCAACATTTTAAATGCGTTTGTGAACGAAATTTCGTTCACAACACAAAATTCCAAACAAATTCTTTGCTCCATATTTTGACATCGTAAAAATCGCCATGCACAACAATCTTCACTGACATAAACAACTGCTACTTTCAAACGGCTTGAAGGAACGCCATGACTTTTTCACCAAATGTGAAGGACATGTGTACCAACTTAAGAAAGTAAACGGATTTGATTTACTGTTTATTCGCAATTTTTTAAAAATAAAGTTCGGATACTTTTTGATCACAATAGTAGGTACAGCCACTGTATTGTCGTACAGGTTAGCAACTGACTCTTCTATTCCCCTTTCATCGCAAGTATGCGAAAGAGAACGCACAGACAAAACAGAGTGCATCTTTTTTTACATAAAGTCTACCTCCACCCTTGAAATTTGGGAGAACGCGCAATCTAAATATACTATGTTTATAGTGATGACGACGATGATAGAGACGATAAGATAAATAGAGACGATAAATGAATGATAATTTGACGATTTCAGATTATATGCTCAATTATCACGGCTTATAAAGCATATACGATAAAAACAAGGTTTCTTTTGTAATTAAACTCTAAAGCAGGATTTCCCAACCTTTCTTGTATTTCGCACCTCTAAAAATTTATTAATGAACCTTCGCACCTTCTACAAAAAAATTATTCGTATGTTTTATGGTAAAAATTAGTTGTTAGAGTTTTAAGATAAAAAGTTAATTTATAATTTATTTTAGTATAGTATAGTAGTTTTATAAAAATTAACTATCATTTTAATATTATAAAATTATTACCCATGATATCAAGCTTCGCATAATGATACGTAATGAATATATATATACAGATACGTAAAAAGTATATAATTTTAATAACAATTTTTTTTAATTTAATAGTAAAAATGCCGGATTATTCCAGAATTCATCTTAATCATTATTAATTACAATCAGTTTTCCTCACATCCACAAGAATGTTTTTTTCGCACTCCCGGTTGGGAATCCCTACTCTAAGGAATAAATTAAATTCTCTCATTCAGAAGCCAATCGGATCAGTTGTTACAGTAATAACCTTTCCTTTTTTTTAACTACGGCGTTATATAAATAGGTAACAATCGATTTTCTGTATTTCGCTCTGCGTGTGCATTTGGCACAAGACAGTACTTTGTCCCTTAATATATTAATTTTGAGATAATTGGTATATAGTTATACTAGAGATTACCTTCACGATTTTGTCAAATTTAATATATATTTTAATGCTACCTTCCCACTATTCCCACTATTAATAGTTAATTAATAGTAAGATAATTCGACGCAATTCTCAAGTATTCATGAAAAAAAAAAAGAATTTAAAATTAGAAGTTTTTCATATATGCCATATATACCGATTTATAAAGACATAGAGTAGTGATTGAGATGATAAGGCGATTGGTTGGTATATCGGAACTCTACATGTCGCGGGTTCGATGCCTTTTTTAATATTCTTTCAATTAACAGTAAAGGGCAATATGGCATGATATATTTTTATTATTAAAAACATAACAAAATATAATTTATTTTATTTATATAATATTTATTTGCTGTTTTTCAGTAACGTTCCTAATACTAGACTTTTGCATTTTTTAAATTGCTTTTTACACTATTCTCTACATTGCAAATATTAGATCTTGTTCTACTCAAAAGCAACTAATGGTCTAACATTCTAACATCACACAAACGAAACAAATTCGCAAATAGATGTGCAGCAGAGCATATAATAACGGATCTCATTATTAACAATGATATTTTCTTTTTAGTTGAAAGTACTCACAATTCGTTGATATAAATAGAATGTATACAAATAAAAATGTAACAAAAGTGGAAAATAAGTTAAAATTTATTTATTGCATAGCATATAAACAAAATAAATTATTTTTTATATTTTCAATAATAAAAATATATTGTACAATATTATGCTTCACTGTAGATTAAAAAAGATTGAAAAAAGCAAGATACGAACCACCAACATGTATATATATCAGGTGTAGTAAAAAGAAATCCATTATTTTTCCAATAGATGGCTTTAGTTATCTGTATCTCGCGTTGTATAAGTCCGATCGGGCTCCACTAGATGGCGTTAGAAAGATGAGATTTCGTACTTAAAAAACTTTTGACAGTTTTGTGATTAGTTAACTCAGTTTTGTTTGAGCGCGCGTCAAAGATGGACACTAGCAAAGAGAAAATACGCTATATTTTACAGTTTTTTTCGATAAAGGCGAAAACGCAAGCCAGGCGGCTGAAAATGTGAATAGTGTTTATGGTCCTGATACTGTAACAGCCAATCACGCGCAATTTTGGTTTCGTCGATTCCGTTCCGGTAATTTCGATGTCAAAGATGCACCACGCACTGGAAGGCCAATTGTCGAAAATATCGATAAAATCATGGACATTGTCGAGTCCCACCGTCATGTAAGCACTGTTTCGATTGCCCAAGAGCTAAAGATTGCACAAAAAACCGTTTGGAACCATTTGAATAAGGCTGGATACAAAAAGAAGCTCGATGTATGGGTGCCACACGAATTAACGAAAAAAAACCTCATGGACCGAATGATGAAAAGTGGATCACTTACGACAACGTCAAGCGAAAACGGTCGTGGTCGAATCGCGGTGAGGCGGCGGAAACGGTGGCCAAGCCAGGATTGACGGCCAGGAAGGTTTTGCTATGTGTTTGGTGGGATTGGCAGGGAATTATCTACTATGAGCTGCTCCTCTACGGCAAAACTCTTAACTCGGAACTGTACTGTCAACAATTGGACCGTCTGAAGGAAGCAATCGCCCAGAAGCGGCCAGCTTTGGCCAATAGGAGAGGAATTGTGTTCCGTCAGGACAACGCCAAGCCACACACATCGATAGTGACTCGCCAGAAGCTCCGGGAGCTTGGTTGGGAGGTTCTTATGCATCCACCTTATAGTCCGGACTTGGCACCAAGTGATTACCATCTAATTTCCTGTCCATGGCGAACAATTTTGCTGGTGAAAAATTCGCTTCAAGAGAGGCTTGTGAAAATCGACTGTCTCAATTTTTTGCCAATAGGGACGAGGGCTTCTATGAGAGAGGCATAATGAAATTACCTACAAAATGGCAACAAGTTATCGAACAAAACGGCGCATATTTGACCTAAATCGGATCATTCTAACTATGGTAATTAAAGCCTTCAATTTCATGCAAAAATAATGGATTTCTTTTTACTACACCTGATATATACTTTATTCACTTCAGCATACATTACCAAGAAGCGGGACTTGGTTTACAATAATCCTTATCTCACTCATTTCTACATTCACTTGCACACTCTACACATTCTACTCTACCCTCTACCTTACTCCTATCCTACCTTATCTTAACTATCTTAATACCTATCATCTATTACCTATCGACTTTCTTATCTACTAGTTACTAATAGTTTCTGTCTCATAGCCTATATCACAGTCTATATCACATCCTGCCTTTTCTTCTCTTCTTTCTTTTTCCCTTTTTTCTTTTTCCTTCCATAACTTCTTCAGAATTTCTGTTTTCACCTTATTTAAATCATCCTTCCATAACTTTTTCACTCTTTCCTCCTTACTGTTACCTAATTTCTGAAACCATTCCTTCGTAATTTCACATTCTCCTATAAAATGATCTATATTATCCCTACCTTGCCCACAAAACACGCACTTCCTATTCTCTTCTTTTACCCAATATTTATTCTCCTCCTCCATATTTCCACACCTTAACCTCATCATTGCTCTAATCTCTCTTCTAACCAATTTCCCTTCTATGTTCTCTTCCTCACTCCCTAAACTATCTATTGCTGCTATTCCCCACCCGTTCCTATTGTAATATTTTTCTCTCTCCCTTCCGTACTTTTCCTTACATCCATCCTTAACCTTCTCCTTCCAGCATTCTTTCATCCATCTTTTGTCTTCCATTTTCTTTATCTTTAAATCATACCTTCTAGTCCTTATACCCCATTTAATTTTCAGCTTTTCTAACCCTAGTTCTCTCCTAATAATATACCTTGGCGTACAAAAATCTAGCCTAAACACCAATCTTATATAATCCATCCAAATTTTTTCTAACTCCTTCTGTTTCTCTCATCCCCATATTTCTACCCCGTACGACATCACACTTTGTACCAAATATTTAAATAAATTCCTTTTCCTTCCAAATTCCATTCCCTTTCCAGGTCATCTCTACAAATTCTTTCTCCTAATCCCCATACCTTATTTACCGCGTCTCCCTTTTTTCTTCAATTCCTTTATATGCTCCCTATAGTCCCTTCCCTTATTAAAATTAAACCCTAAATATCTAAACTCCTGAACCTCTTTTATCTCTTTACCTTCCCATTTCCATCTCTCCTTTTTTTCCTTTCCTTCCTTGTTAAATACCATTATTTTTGTCTTTTCCGTGTTCACAATTAATTTCCTATCCTTTGTAAACCTTCTTAATATATCCATCATGTCTAATAATGCTTCCCTATTTTTTGCTACTAAAACTAAATCGTCAGCATACGTCAGAGACCTAATTCTCTCTTTACCTACTTTTACTCCTCCTACTCCTCTCCTCCTCATGTGATCGTCTAAATCCGCTACATACAAATTAAAAAGCAGTGGACTCATCACACATCCCTGTCTTACTCCTTTCGTAGTCTTGAAACAGCTAGTAAACCCATCCTTCGTTTTTATCGTGACTTTAGTTTCTTCATAAATCTTCTCCAGCCTTCCTATGATTTTCCTATTTATCTTCTTTTCCTTCAGTATCTCCCATAACTTCTTTCTGTCTATGTTGTCGAAAGCCGCCTTAAAATCCACGAACATTGCGTATATTTTCCTATCTTTTTTATTATTCTTTTCTCTTTGCACTATATGATTTAGTACGAAGATGTTATCCAATGTTCCTCTTCCTCCTCTAAATCCTCCCTGGCTTTCAGGTAGTAATTCCTTTGCTTCCACTTCCTCCTCCAATCTCCTTCTCAACATCTCTGCATAAATTTTATACGCTGTACATAGTATTGATAACCCTCTGTAATTTTCTGCTCTTTCCTTTTCTCCTTTTTTGTATATGGGGCAAATCACACTTGTTTTCCAATCCTTCGGTATAGATCCTTCCTTCCATATCTGCAGCAATAATTCCTTAATTCCTCTCCTCACTGCCTGTCCTCCATATTTCCATGCCTCCGCCGGTATTTCGTCAATCCCTATTGCCTTCTTCCTTTTGAGTTTCTCTATTGCCTCTATAATTTCTTCCTCTTTCCTCTTCTCCTTCCTCTTCTTCTTGACTTCCTCCAACCTCATCTTCTTCTCTTTCTTGTATAAATTTCCTTTCCTCTTTCGTGTTTTCTTCTATCCCTTCTAATAATTCCATAAAATATTCCTTCCATCCCTCCTTGTCTATATTATTCTTGACCTGTTTTTTTTACCTCTTCTCCTGTTTATAAATTCCCATACTTCTTTCATTCTTCAGATTTCTTAACTCTTCTTCTTCCTCTTCTTTTTTATTTCTTTTCCTATTCTTAATGTGCTCTTTTAAAGTTTTCTTTGCCTCCATGTATTTTTCTTTGCTTATTCTACCTCTTCTCCAGTTTCTAAATTCTCTATGCACCCTCCTTTTCATTTTCGTACAGCTCTTGTCTCACCATTCCTTGTGTCCTATTCCTTTCCTTTTCCACTTCCATTCCTCCTTGACTAATGCTTTCCCAATTACCTTCTTCAGAGATAGCCATTTCCGTTTTACCAATCCTTGCTCCTCTTCTAATTCTTCTCCTGTTGTATCTAGTATCTTCTCTGTTTCCTTTTTGAAGTGTTCAATTGCTTTCTTATCCCATCTTATCCTTGTTTTTCTTTCCTCTTCTCCCTCTCCTTCCTCTTCTCTGCAGTCTCCGTTTCCTTTTATTTCCACCATCATGGGCATGTGATCCGAGTCCACTCTTTCTCCAACCTTAAATTCTCCCACAATATCCTTACAATTTTCATTGACAATTACATAATCAATTACCGAGCTTCCTCTCGCACCTATATATGTAAATTTTCCCTCTTTGTCCCCTTCCGCAGATCCATTCAATATATATCCTCCTACCTCTCCCACTACTTCTAACATACTTTTGCTGTCTTTTCCTTTTATCTTATCCTTGCTCTTTCTCCCTAGCTCACCCTCCTCTAATCCTCCCTCTTCTCCTATCTTTATATTAAAGTCTGCTCCTATTATTACATTCTTCTCTCTTCCTTCCTCCATTATTTCCTTTATCTTTTTTCCTATCTCCCTCCATCTTTCCGAGTTATATACTGAGATAATTATCATTTCCTTATCCTTGCCTTTACCTTCTATTTTGGAAACCTCCCTTTTTTTCCTCCCCCAAAATGTTACTTTCTTTTCCCCAATTTTTCCTTCTACCTATCAAAAAACCTCCCTTTGCTCTTCCCCTCTTTTTCTCTCTCTTCGCCTATATGCCCACCAATGTGTGTTAGGCAATCTTTCCTTAAACCTTTTCCATCCCTTTTCTTCTAACCATGTCTCGCATAAACTGATAAAATCTTTGCCCTTTATCCAGTTCCAGAAATCTTTATCCTGCCTCTGTATTCCTGCCACATTCCAAAAAATTAGGCTTCTACCCTTCCTCCTCTCCCTCCCTCTTCCCTTTCCTCTCTCCCCTTCTTGGCTTACATGAAATCCTGTCAAATCTCCCTTCCCCCTCCCTTTCTCTTTCCCCCCTTTCTTTCTTCCTCTCTTTCTTTTGGTCTCTTCTCTCTACCCCCCTCTTCTCTCTCTCCATCTCTTTCCTCCTTTTCTTTTCTCCTATCCTCTTCCTCCCTTAATGCTTCTTTCATCTCCCTTTCCTTTAGTTCCCTTAATTCCCTATCTCTGTCCCTTCCTTTTCTTCTAATTATTTCTTCTTCTATTTCCTCCCATTTTTTCCAATTTCCATCAATCATCACTCTCGCAAAACCCATTTTCACCGTCTTTCCTTTCCTCCTCTCCTCCCTCATCCATTTGCTCATTTTCTCTTGTACCTTTTTTTCCTCCCACGTCAAGTCGTTCTCAATAAAAATACTTTTACCTTTCAGTTTCCTCTTATTTCTCATTATTTCCCTCTTCATCTCCTCTTCCTCCAGACTTACCACTACCACTTTCCCACTTATTCTACATCTCTTCACTTTTATTTCCACATCCAATTCTTTTTTTATAAATTCCTCTGCCTTTCCATTCGTTATTCTGTCCCCTATCTCACACCCTTTTATTACAACATTACCTCTCCTCTCCTCCTTTTCCTTTTCTACCACTAATTTCTTTAACTTTCCTATTTCCCTTTCACTCAGGCATTCACTTAACCTATTCACACTTCTTATCGAACCATACCTACTACTCAATCTCGTTCTGCTGCTTAACCTACTAGACGCCGCCTTACTTTCCCATTCCTCTCTATTTTCTCCTTCTCTTTCACTCATCTCTCCTTGCTTACTTTCTTCTATAAATCTTTCCGCAATTATCAATCTATCTTCTAATTCCTTCATCCTACTCTCTATCTCCTTCCATTCTGTTATTACCTGTCTCAACTCCTTTCTTATCTCCTTCCTTATCTCCTCACTAACCTCCTCGTCTCCTAATCCATGCGTACCTCTGAAACTCACCTTCCTCTCTTGATCTCCTTTCTCTATCACCAATTTTCCTTGCTTATCATCCACTCCTCCCTTGCCTCCCCTTACCCCCTTTCCTCCGCTCCCTGTATTCATACCTCCGCTCCGTCTACCTAACCTTTCCGCACTACTCACTTCCTATTCTGCCCCTACTCTTATTTCTTATTCCCTCTATCCGCCTTTATTCTTATCGCTATCTTACCTCCTTCTGCTTCTTTTCCTACCTTCCTACTTTACTCCCCTATCTTACTTATTTTACAATCTCTATTTTTCTCTCTCTCTCAAACTCACGCAACCATACACTCGTACGCCATCTAGCCAAGTCCCAACCCGCAACATGTAGAGTTTCAGCAAACCAATCAATTGTCTTACCATTTCGACCACTGTTGCTCATTGGAAATCTGGCTTTACAATTAAGTATACATGGCACAAAAAAAATCTGAACTCATTTTTCTTATGAATGCTTGAAATTACGTCGTCACTTTACTACTAATTAATGGGAGTGTACTATTAAAACATACATCAAATTCATCAAAATCAGGGGAGATAATATCTGTTTCGGGGAGGGAATGCGAGAGTTCCCCTGACTCCCCCCACCACGGTCCAAATGGTAGACATCCCGCAGGGGTTTCAGTCAGTAAGAGTCTGACACAATCCCCGACCCCCCCAACGGGTTGGGGGTATCCATGACGGATCTCCCCTGCGTTACAAAAAAAAAAGATAATCTCTGCTGCTTCCCTTGTCAGTTCTAATTTATAATGAGTGTAGTAAACTCTAAGCCCGTAATTGTTACGTAATTTCTGATAAAATGCATTTCTTGCGCTACCAATCGCAATCTTTAAATTTTAAATGATATTATGACTTTTATTCGGCGATTTAACTTAAACGTAAATCTTCCTTGGGAACAGAAACAAAATGAAAAGTTTCATAGTTTAAAAAGCTACATATTCGCTAAAGTTTTCACGTAAAACTTTTTACTTTTCACATTCCCGCTTTTTGAAAAGTTACACGCTAGCGCTAACACGCAAATTGATCGCTAGCATAAAAACATCTTCTACCAGAAATGACATTTCAGTTTTGAACTTAAAATAAAAAAGCAGAAGGCTTATTATATCTATTACGGTTTTATTTACTTTGAGCGCTTACGCGCTATAAACACATTGCCTACGCTGTTCGCTTTGATATTGTAAGCGTTCACAAATTAAGTAATGACGTCATCATAACGTCATAACTTCCGCTGCTTACAAACACTTTCGAGCGAGATGGGGCAGTGAAAGCGTAAACACTTATAGCGCGTAAACATCCAAAATGAATGCAGTATAAGCAGAAAAATGGCGTCCTATATCAAAATAATTGTTTTTAATAGACAAAGAAAATATAGAAAATATATACTCTATAATTATTATTGTAAATGAAATAGAACACTTAGAAAATGATACATTAATATACAGGGTGTTTGATAGCTGATCATGCAGACGAAAATTGGAGATAGATTGGGTGTAGCCGAGAAGAAAAGTCATGTACCATAATGTCAAATTGCCAATAGTTATCGAGTTATTAATTAAAACATGTGAGCCAACGAGCGCGTAGAGAGCGGAGGGCGACCGCAGTAAGCACGTAGACATTTGATACAGGCGGAGTCAGCGAATGACGGTAGGCGAGCGCGCGCGGCGAGGGGCAACGTAAGCGACAAGAGGCGATCGCGCGCGACGAGGAGCGAGCGAGCTTTTTCTTCACAGCTTTTTCCTTATAGCTCGCTCGCTCCTCGTCATTCGCGCTCGCTCGCTCTTCGTCGCGCTCGCTCGCCTCTTGTCGCTTGCGCTCGCTCGCTCCTCGTCGTTCGCGCTCGCTCGCTCCTCGTCGCGCGCGTTCGCCTCTTGTTGTTTACGTTGCCCCTCGCCGCGCGCGCTCGCCTACCGACACTCGCTGACTCCGCCTGTATCAAATGTCTACATGCTTACTGCGGTCGCCCTCCGCTCTTTACACGCTCGTTGACTCACATGTTTTAATTAATAACTCGATAACTATTGGCAATTTGACATTATGGTACATGACTTTTCTTCTCGGCTACACCCAATCTATCTCCAACTTTCGTGCATGATCAGCTATCAAACACCCTGTATATCAATCTATTATTTTAATAAACATTTATAACAATTATGTTTTATGCTGAAATATATTACGAAAGTACATAAATATTTCCTATACTATCGAAAATGAAGTTCATATTTGCGAGCTCTGCAAAAATTGTTTAGGGACACGCTGTAGATGTTCGTATTCCTTGTCATCAAATAAATCAAATAATACTAATAATAATTCAAGTAATACCGCAACTAATTTATCATCCGCCATTTTAACACACTTACAATTGCCAAAGCGAACGCTATTCTATATTGCCATATAAGCACTAAGGCTAGATCTACAATAGGTAGATCTATAATAGGCTTTAACCTGTAAGAAATTGACCAACCATAGTCAAATATGAGAATAATCAGTTATGATTCATCGATTTCTTACGACTTTAAGCTTACTATCCATTGCAGACCTAGCCTTAGATATAAAAGCCAACGGATGAAACCAGCGCTTGTAAGTCTGAGCGCTTATAGCGCGTGAGCGTCCAGAGCAAACGCACCCTAAATTTCGGGTTTAAAATTTTTCTTTATTCATCGTAAATCTAGTCTTGGACTTGATCCACTAGTCTAGTTCGAAACAAATACATGAACGAATAGTTCAGTTCAGAGCAAATATATAAACAGCAGCACATGTACAAAAAGTAATAGTAAAAGTAAGTTATACTCCTTACCGTCATCTGAAAAATGTAACTGCATTACTGTTATTAACGAAAAATAGGATACCACCATTACCATTACTTGAGAAAAGTAATACTTCAACAAATTTAAGGGTTCATTCTAATTTATGACTCGGGAAAATATATTTTTTATGTATTTTTCTTCTGGCAAAGTAAAAATATATATAAACTATTCTTTTTTTATTTAATATGTCTGTAATTCAGAATTCGGCAAAATCTGTACACTGTCGACTTTCAATTTGCTCCGCCTATTCCTGCTATTCTTCCTATATCTTTCTCTCGTATGTAGCTCATGAGCTGCACGAATAATATATGATGCGTAAACCTTTTTCTTTTTAAATAGTATCCTCAGTAGGTCTAATCTACTGATGATTGAAACGACCTTTTATGGTATAAAATATTAGGTTGTCGGAAAAGTCATGACGTATTCTTTCTATGTTTTTCAAAGATCATTTATTTATATAAAGAACAAAGATCAATTAATGATATATTGCCCGTTTTGTTCAATGATATTTTGCCATCTTTCAATGAGCTTCATAATTCCTCATTCATAGAAGAACTTGTCTTTATCGGCGGAGAACTGAACAAGGTGCTTATTTACAGCCTCATCTGACTTTAACGTTATACCACGCAAGGAGTTTTGAAGAGAGCGAAACAAATGGAAGTCTGACAGCGCAAGGTCAGGCGAGTATGGTGGGTGTGGCAACATATCCCATCCAAGCTCCAATCATTTTTGACGGGTGATCAAACTTGTGTGTGGTCTCGTGCTGTCATAATGGAACATAATTCCTTTACGATTAACGGGCTCTGAATATTTCTGGATGGATTCGTTCAAACGATCTAATTACCGGCAGTACACATTCAACTTGATTGTTTGGTTTCTTGGTAGGAGCTCGAAAAACAGGACATCTTTAAAATTCCATCACACTGAAAGCATAACCTTCCTCTGATGAATATCTGCTTTCGACGTCGTTTGAGGCGAATCATCATGTCGGGACCAAAACCGTTTGCGCTCCACATTGTTGTAAACAATTCACTTCTCATCACCAGTTATCATTCGCTTCCAAAAAGGATCGTTTTCTTCACATTTAATGAGCATATCGTTGATGTTTACATGCGCCGTCAAATGAACTTCTGTGAATTCATAAGGAACCCAAATATCGAGCTTGCTTACGTATCCCAGCTTCTTCAGGTGGTCGTGGACACTTGAATGATGGATGTTTAATATTTCTGCAATCTCTCGTGTCGTATAACATGGATTTGACTCAAGCAATGCCTTTATTTTGTCGTCATCAACTTCAGTGGGTCTCCCTGACCGAGGAGCGTCGTTGAGATCAAAATTATCAGCACGGAACTTCGTGAATCATCGTTGGCACTGACGTTCTTATAGAGCATTGTGACCGTAAATTTTACGCAACTTTTCACAAGCTTGACGCGCGTTCTTCCCTTTACGGAAGTAAAATAGTAAAGTATAGCGAAAGTTTGGTCTTCCATCTTCAACTTGTTGCAAAATCTCCAAAACTCAACCAAATCGCTCAACTTTTTTTTTTAGAATGAAGCTAGAACTGTCAACTGTTAAATGACATAGCAATAACATAAATGCAAATGATTCTAGTATTTCCAAAAATGAACTAGCGTCATCTGTTGCAAAGGTGCGTCATGACTTTTCCGACAATAGTTTCCGACCTAATAGTACCTCATGGATAACGTATAAATTTGGAAAGAAGTTCACGCCTTGGACGTTGTTGAATCTCGCGCGATTCGTAAATCGCGCGCAAGAAGAAGACATCAAGGTGCATATATACTAAATAAACAACGAACAACTAACAGTGAATTCGACAAGTGTATACGCAACAGCAATTACAAACCGCATGTTTGTCAGTGTTCAATTCACTTTCGATCAAATTCGCTCATAAACAGATATATCAAAAAATAGATATACATTAAGCGAACGAACAAGGAACAGCAAATTCGACAGAATACTACTGACAAGGAACATCCGCGAAATGTGTGTCTCCGATTTCAACGAAATTTGGCATATTTGTAGAATATGCTAAAAATAAAGGACCCGTATTTTTTTATCGGCAATGGCAGGTTTAAAGGGTGAAACTATCTCTCAAAGTTTCATCCTCTTTATGCTATCTCGATAACAATTGTAGATAGAAAAAAACTTTTTAAACAAAAATTGTACGGTTTTTTATGAAAAATACGAGACCTGGTTAAAATAAAAAAAATGTTTTTAATAATTGACAAAATGACCATACCAGGCTTAATTAATTAATTTATAAAATTCATTATATCGAAGAAAAAGTTAACATTTTTCATTCTGAATTCATCCATATATAATATTTTATATTTAACTTATACGGGCGTTGCAATTTTATAAGTGAAAGTTATATCATAAGCAAGGTGCTCGATAACGAGCGTAAGCTATATCGCCACGCAAATGACGACTATCTATTTACATCTTTTGAACGCATTATAATTAATACAATAATATAAAATAATATAAAATAATTCAGAAAACACATCAACGCGGGACACTGAACATTTTTTCATTTGTAACATATATTCCACATCACATTATTTTTAAATATATTTAATATAACAGACGAAAAAGATATGCATATGAGTTTACCTGTATATTGATATATACAGGTAAACTTTTTCTTTATAGCTTTTTCCTTATAGCTCGCTCGCTCTTCGTAGTTCGCGCTCGCTCGCTCTTCGTCGCGCTCGCTCGCCTCTTGTCGCTTGCGCTCGCTCGCTCCTCGTCATGCTCGCTCGCCTCTTGTCGTTTACGTTGCCCCTTGCCGCGCGCGCTCGCCTACCGCCACTCGCTGACTCCGCCTGTATCAAATGTCTATGTGCTTACTGCGGCCGCTCTACGCGCTCGTTGGCTCACAGGTTTTAACCACTTGCGCTGGCAAAAAATTCACTGACGCGTGTACCAGAACGGTCTAGTGTAACTCGCTGAGAGGCGTCACACAATGTTCGATGCCTTACAGAAATCGGAAAAAGATTTATATTTTCTAAACTAATTTATTTTCGACCTAGGACTTTTAATAGCTTTTTGAAGGGAATATAGAGCGTCGATTGATTATAAAATTATACAAATATAAATATTTAATTTATTTATTAATAATCATGCAAAGTGTGGTATCTCTCGAAACAGTCTGGAACATGTAATGGTACAAGGCATATCTTACATTCCCATATAGTTTCACTTCGTTTTTTGTGTTTGGTACACACTCTACACCTTCGCTGTAGATTCTTTTTGACATTTGTGTCTGGCAAACAATCCCATCCGACGTGCCACGCACGTCGTTTTTGTTTCTGTGACAATCGCATGACGACGTACATACCACGTCGTTGGCGATTCTGTGACAAAAGCATTACGACGTGCGTGGCACGTCTTTCCAGCGCAAGTGGTTAATTAATAACTCGGTAACTATTGCCAATTTGACATTATGGTGCATGACTTTTCTTCTCGGCTACACCCAATCTATCTCCAACTTTCGTCTGCATGATAAGCTTCCAAACACCCTGTATACAGGGTGGTTGATTATAAGTTGCCAACCCGAAATGTGAAGGTAGATTGGGTTAAGATAAACATAAAAGTCCCATACCGTTTTGCGAGATTCGCAGTAATTATCGAGTTATTAATGACAGAAATCTGAGGAATGGGAACGCGCCGGCATAGATGATTGGAGAAGTGTTATAGCTGCTTAGGCCGCAGCGCGGCCCAGTTGACCCAGAAACTGTTGCCGGTGCGCGGCGAGGGGAAAGACAATGCGCTGCTATTCGTTGTTTTAACTCGCCGGATCTACGTCTCGCCGCACGCCGCCAACAGTTGCTATGTCGAGTGGGCCGCGCTGTGGCCTGAGTAGCTGCAACGCTTCTCCAATCATTTATGTCGGCGCGCTCCCATTCCTCAGATTTCTGTCACTAATAACTCGATAATTATTGCGAATCTCGCAAAACGGTATGGGACTTTTATGTTTACCTTAACTCAATCTACCTTCACATTTCGGGTTGGCAACTTATAATCAATCACCCTGTATACAGGGTGTCCGGAATGTGATCATCAATATTTTGTGTACTGGTAGAACTCGTTAAAACAATTAGAAAGTCCTGTGCCGTTTTACAATTTTTTCAATATTTATTCCGTAATTAATTAAAATGTGTGAACGAATGAGCGCACGAGAAAGCGACAGGACAGGCTCTGTGAATAAGAAAATGGCTTACCTCGCGCGGCGAGAGGCAACCGTAAGCGACAAGAGACGTGCGCACGCGACGAAGAGCGAGCGAGCGCGAACGACGAGCGAGCGAGCGCAAGCGACAAGAGGCGGCCGCCCAGCGCTCTCTACACGCTCATTGGCTCACATGTTTCAATTAATAATTCGATAACTATTGCCAAGTTGACATTATGGTACATGACTTTTCTTCTCGGCTACACCCAATCTACTAGTACACAAAATATTAATGATCACATTCCGGACACCCTATATATTTTATTATACATATTATATTATAGTATATAGAGACACTGCAATTTTAAATATTTATCCAATAAATATCCAAGTATGTCTCTTGCTCTGCAATAAATGTGATGTCTTCCATACATTGATGTATAATATTCAATAAATTATTCTTTAATTCCTTTTCATAAATATTCACCGGTATATCTTGCCGTAAAATACTAATGTTTGACAAAAACCGTTTTATTTCAGAGTATTTATAACGTTACGTATGTACAGTGTTATCGCATAGTTGTTTTAAAACAAATCTTAATAAAAAAATAATATTATGTAATTAAACTAAAGGGTCAAAAATATTAAACATCATTATCATAAGAAAATTGTTTTGCACAATAACTGATGTCGCTCATACCATAATTCCACAAATCAATGAGTCGAAATCGTTTTCGATTAAATCGTGCTTACAAAAGTGACTTTTCACTGCATTATATCTTCTTATTATATCTTCTTCCACTAATACCTCAGAATTTCATAGAATTATTAACAAAATGCACCCATTATGGGTGTAGATACATTCAAAAGCAAAAATTTCTCTATCATTTTACAAACAATTACGTGAAATTTTGAGGTATTAGTGAAGAAAAATAATCATATTAATGTTTGTAAAATCAGCTTTGTAAGCACGATTTAATAAAAAATGCGTTCGACTTTCTGGTTTATGAACTTATTGCCCAGTGATATCAGTCTCTTTGTATAATAAATATTTTTTATATCTTTATCACTATATTTAGTATTTCAACTTACGAATTAGATATTATTTTGTTATTAATACTGTGTTATCAATTTATTGTCTTGTGAACTTACTGCGTGAACGCAGTTAATTTTTAATAAAAATTTGTTATATCTTCATGATATTTGTGGTAAAAGATGTCACACAAATATCATGAAGATATAACAAATTTTTATTAAAAATTAACTGCGTTCACGCAGTAAGTTCACAAGACAATAAATTGATAACACAGTATTAATAACAAAAGCTTTTTAGCTTAATGAGATAATATTATTTTCTTATTGATATTATATTACAAAACATTTGTGCAATAACGCGATGTAGATATATAACGGTATAAATACTTCGCAATGAGACATTTCTTGTTATACGTTAAGGTGCTTGTAATACGTTCGTACGAAAAGAATGGTGCATATTAATCCATTTAATGTTATCGTTGTTTCTAGCCTTGTTTAATATAGAAGACAAGCAAGATATGCCGGTGAATACTTATAAATAAGAATTGAAGAATAATTTATTGAATATTATACATCAATGTATGGAAGATATTACATTTATTGTAGAGCAAAAGACATACTTGGATATTGATAAATAATTAAAATTGTAATGTCTCTATATATGTATATGTGTAATATGTCAATATAAACTCACATGCATATCTTCCTCGTCTGTTATATTAAACACACTTAAAAATAATGTGATGTGGAATATATGTTACAAATAAAGAAATGTTCGGCGGCCCGTGTTGATATGTTTTCTGAATTATTTTATATTATTGTATTAATTAAAATATGTTCAAAAGATGTAAATAGATATTCATCATTTGCGTGGCGATATAGCTTACGCACGTTACCGAGCACCTTGCTTATGGTATAACTTTCACTTATAAAATTGCAATGCCCGTATAAGTTAAATATAAAATATTATATATGGATGGATTCAGAATGAAAAATGCTAACTTTTTCTCTCATATAATGAATGTTATAAATCAATTAATTAAGCCTGATATGGTCATTTTGTTAATTATTAAAAACATTTTTTATTTTAATCAAGCCTATTTTATTTTTTATAAAAACGATACAATTTTTGTTTGAAGTTTTTTTCTATCTACAATAGTTATCGAGATAGCATAAAGAGGGGATGAAACTTTGAGGGATAGTTTCCCTCTTTAAAAACTCGCACCACTATCGACAAAAAAATATGGGTCTTTTATTTTTGGCTATTCTACAATATGCCAAATTTCATCGAAATCGGAGACACACACTTCGCAAATATTCCTTGTAAGTTAACTTAAGGCCTATTAACTTTATAACTGAAACCAAAGTTTTCAAAACCGATTTTAGAACAAGCTTTATGATTTATAACCTTTAAAGATTTTCTTATTTATACTCAAACTGGCACCCTATGATGAAAAAGCCCTAATTTGCTTTACTGATAATCAAAAAGTAAAATGTAAGCCGACCGTTGTATATCTGCTGTGAGTCAGACGCTGCCTATGCAGTTGTCATTAATTGATTCTAACTTCATCAATTCTCAAAATTCGACTTTATAACTTTAACATAATATTCTATACATTTGAAACTTCAAAATTATGCAAAAAATTATATTTCTTCACCTTATAAAATAGAATGAACCTTTAAATGATATTAATTACTCAAATCAACTCATAACGGTAATGGCGTTACAAGTAACGCAGTGCTTCTCAACTCTAATAATATACATACATTTATTGGTTGATAAAAAACATATATATAAAATAAATATTAATGTGACAATGGCGATTAGGCTACTTACAGAGTTAGGAATACCATGACTGACGATTGAAGGCATTAAATGAGTCAGCAGATGTCGATCCAGCTCCAGCTGGGCTGTGTTGTGCGTGTTTGTGACAGGTCTGGGAGGCAAAGGCGGTGGAGACAGACTTTGCATGGACAAGGATTTTCGCGACGGCAATGGAGGTGGTATATCTGTACCACTGCCGTTGTTTAGATTCGAAGGTGGATAATAGCCCGAGGAGTACGGAGTGTTTGTTACCAATGAGCAAAGCTGTAAGATACAACAAAAAGGTGCTGTTACTGAAGAGCAAAGCTGTAAGACACAACGATAGATTGCCAAAAAGTTAGCAAAAGCTTCGATAAAATCGCGATAGACTGATCGATATATCATTCATCTACTATTGATAAGAATCTTAGGTTAGATTCAGTTTGTTTAAATCTTCAATAAAATGACATAGAATATACAGGATATTTGGTAACTCATATAGCCATAGCCAAAGGAGGCATAGAATTGATTATATAAAGCAAACATAAAAATCGCATATCATTTTGCGATATTCGCAATAATTATTGAGTTATTAATTATAGAAATCTGACGAGCGAGCATGAACTGAGATGAATAATAAGAGAAGTGTTGCGGCCACTTAAGCAAGAGCGCAGCCAAGTCGATTTAGCAACTGTTGCCAGCACATGACGAGGAGGGGAAGGATAATGGCGTCGCTATTCAGCCATGTGCTGGTCGTCTTATTTTGCCATATTTCCTACGTCTTGCCGCGCGCGGGTAATAGTTGTTGAATCAACTGGGCCAGTATTGGGGGCATTTATTCCCTTCGCAACCTCCTGCGCATGCGTCAACTACGTCACAAGTTTCGATAGGCTCGTACTTATATATACAATAGGATGCTCTTGGGGCGAAATCAAACCATGTAGTAATGTAGGATTATGGCTACGTTCCAATATTCGCTACAAATATTGAAAATACATCATTTATGTCACATATACTATAGATTCTCAGTGTTGGCAATGAATATAGGAACGCAGCCTATATAGAAAAAAATGGGAAAAGATATAGTTCAGGCTCCACAAAAACCCTCAATATTGCATTTAGGCACGAGTATATTAAGCAGCTACACGCATGACGTAATTGACGTATATGCAGGAGGTCGCAGAGGGAATAAATACCCCCCACATTGAACTGGGCCATGTTGTAACCCGAGTGGCTGTAATGCTCCTCCAATTATTCATTTCGGCGCGCATTCATTCATCAGATTTCTATAATTAATAACTCGATAATAATTGCGAATATCGCAAAACGATATGAGACTTTTATGTTTGTTTTAATCAGTTCTATATTTCCATTGGTTATGAGTTACCAACTACCCTGTATAATAAACTATGTAACTCGATCATCTTGAATATTTATGTTGCATTAAAAGATGCAAATTTTTGCTTTGTTTGATCTGATAAAGCGGTTTATACATGTTGCAGAAATATAAGGAAAGATATTTTCGTAATAAATATTTTTATAGATATTTTTAAGTTATCAACATTACTCAGGTTATGTAGGTATATGTGCGTGAGTGCGTGTGAGTATGCGCGCGCACGCACGCGTGTTTGTTGTGTGTGTGTTTGTATGTGTCTAGAACATGTCATATGTAAAGTTACTATGGTAGAGTACTAACCAGGAAGTGAGAGCTTAAGTGTAAAATATATAATGTATAAACTTTTTATATATTTCTTATGATTTAATAAATACAACACTTTATGTGAATTGACAAATCCGTGGAAATCTCTTAATATTTTGGAAAATATGTATTTTTCAAAATAATGTTTCATACAACAGTTGTATGATTTTAAGCGACGTATTACACAATAATAATAGTATAATCTTGAATGGCGTTTTCGAGAACTTTCAAAAATCATGTAAAGATTAAAAATTTTTTAATTTTCAGGTAATATTTATGTGACTTTGGCAACGTTATTCAAGGTCATATTAGTTTTACGACGTAATACACACCTAAAACTTAATAACTTTTGAATGGAACATTTTTTCGAAAATGCATATTTTTCGATATATCAAGAGATTTCAGTATTTTTTGTATAAAGCCCGTATAAAGCGCTATATTTACTAAACCATAAGAAATGTATAAAAACTTTATATATATTATATATTCTACTCAAGCTTCTCTTTCACCTTCTAGTACGTTAACCTTATCTTTTGCTATTGGGTGAGTGCAAAAGTTCGTGCGGAGTTTCAATAGATGGAGTTATAAGCGTCGTAAAGTGTTGTCATTAATACTTCCATCTACATATTATATAACGTTGGAAAGGTGACGTCTTCAGCTGTTATTAAAAAAAAATCATTTGTTTTCATACAAACTGCTTCGAGAAATATCACTTTAAAAATGAGTATCGATAAGGTGCATTTACGGCATGTTATGCTTTACGAGTTTCGGAAGGAAATAAACGTTGCCGCAGCCGTAAAAAACATTCAGGATGTTTATCAGGATGAAGCACCAGCTAAACGAACTGTGGAAAAATAGTTTGCTAAATTTCGGCACGGAGAATTTAACTTGAAGACGAGCCACGCTCTGGTCGACCTTCTGACATTGATGATGATGTTTTGCGTACTTTAGTGTTCAATAATCCGCGAATTTCAACAGAAGAAGTTGCTACAGCACTAAACGTTGACCGATCAACCGCTTTTAAACCGTTTAAAAAAGATGGGATTCGATTTGAAGCTCGATATATGGGTGCCCCATTTGCTGACCGAGAAGAACAAAATCAAGCGAATTTCTGCAGCCGTTTCTTTACTCGGGCGGCTCAATAACGAGTCGTTTTTGGATCGACTAGTGACGGGCGATGAGAAATGGGTCCTCTACAACAATGTTCAGCGCAAACGGACATGGAAACAATCAGGTGAGCATGGTGACGCAATGCCAAAGGCCAGTTTGCACCCGATGAAGGTGATGCTCTCTGTTTGGTGGGATTGCAAGGGCATAATCTATTTCGAGCTTCTCCCCGCTGGCGAAACGATTGATTCGGACAAGTATTGTCGCCAATTAACCAATCTGAATCGAGAAATAAAAGAGAAACGTCCGATTTTGTCAAATCGCAAGGGAGTCGTCTTTCATCACGACAACGCCAGACCACACGTTTCGAAAAAGACGCTGCGCAAACTGAAGAGCCTGAAATGGGATGTCGTAACGCATCCATCGTATTCTCCTGATATCGCACCATCTGATTATCACTTGTTCCGGTCATTGCAAAATTATTTAAATGGAAAAAACTTTGACTCTTTGGAGGCCTTAAAAAACGGCGTCTCTTCGTTCTTCGAATCTAAACCGCGCAGTTTTTATGATCGAGGCATCCGTATGCTGCCAGAACGTTGGGAAAAGGTTATAGAAAACGATGGAGAATATATCATTGATTGAATAAAGATTTTTGTTTGCCTAATCACTGTGTGACTTTTACTCACAAACTCCGCACGAACTTTTGCACTCACCCAATACATCCTGTACATATCTTACACATAATTCTTCCTTTACTTTATAACATTTTTTATTTTCTTGAGATTATAATTAATTTTAATTAATTTTCTTTTTATATTTATTATGATAAAAAAATATAACAAAACATTCTATAAATATTGTGTAGCAAAATATTCTTTTCGCTATAAATTGTATTTATCAGATTTATTTTGATGTCCACTCAAACATAAGTTAAGAATTATTTTATGCAACAAACTATTTTAATGTAATAACTCAATTTTTTTCAATTTATTACTATTTTAGAAACAAATATTTTAACCAGAAAATAAGCCAGTAAGAATTAACACTAGTTAATATAACATAAATATGGGCGTTTCGATTTTAAATTATCACATTTTTCAGTAGAATTAATGCATTCAGGTTAAATGAAAGTTGAACATAAGCCAAACAGGTAAATTATTAGACTGTACGGCAGGTAAATCAGGTGGTCTAAAAATAAAATAAAAGTTTATCCAGTATAGTAATGTAATAAAAATGAAATTTAACAACGTAGTGTTAAATACGTGAATTCGAATAAAGATCGGCAAAATTTCGGAATCAGTAAAATCGGAAAAATAAAAGAGCAACATTCAAAGGACTAGAATGTACCCAGCTCTCAGCAATTTAGAAATATAACAGGATTTGATAACGGAGTATGATGAGACAGCAAGTCGAGCAGAGTCTGCTACTAATGCATTTAAGTAATTTATTACATTCCAATATATTTAACACGTTCATTGCCGTTCACGCGATATCGCGTGATCGTCGCTAACGAGTTTCTATGCGGGATAGAATAGCGGCCACAGCGAAGCGGCGCGTGATGTTTACATAGGTCACTGGGGAAAGGATCGAACTCTCGTGGAGGGGGGATGGCCTCCAGCCATCGTCTGTTGAAAAAAAAAAGAAAAAATAACTTTGGCCACCACACGAAATTCAAATTTTCAGTTTGGCAATGAACGTGTTAAATAGAACATACTGTAGATCCTGCACACTTTATGCTGCCAATCTGTCGACAGACTGCTAACAGATTGCTTACTAAATATAAAAAATAATATTTAAGATATATAAAATACAAATAATTATAAACAAAAAACTTTGAGAAATTTTTTGGTGACAATTTTTATACCCTTTCATACACAAAATATTATCAAAAATTTTTTTTCTTTAGTTATTTATTTTATTAGGAGGTTGCATTAATTCGTACCGTTGAGAACAGATAACTCTGAATGTTACTTTAATTCATGCTGTAGCTATTAGATTTTAGAGGTTACATCTCGTCATTTGTAAACAACATCCAGTCAACAAAGGTCTCTGTGTGTAGAAAAAGGTGTTAAAGAGTGAAGCGAATATAGAATGCAATAAAATATTTATCCGACATGTGCTTTTACATTACATTGATTTGAAAAAAATGCAGCTGAAATTTAATTGATAATTGATAAGTGACCAATTGCTTCTGGACATTTATGATAAAGCTACTTCTTCGGAAAAAACGTATAGAAAATGGATGCAACGTTTCAAAGGTGATATTGAAGTTCAAAACAAAAAACACTCAGGGCAGTCGAAAAAATTTAACGACAAAGAACTGTAAGAGTTATTGGATGAAATCTGGCACAAATGCTCAAAGAATAGTCAGTAGTCCTCGGAATCGACAAATCAACCGTTTCGAGGCCGCTATATATCCTAGAGAAAATCCAAAAGAAGGGAAAATAGGTGCCTTATCAATTGTCAGAAAGCTCAAAGTTAAATCGCTTAAACATTTTCCTGCTTACTAAACATAGGAAGAGCTTTTTGTGGTGTATCGTGACTGGATGAAAAATAGATATACTACGAAAATCCGAAACGGAGGAAATCGTAAGTGGACCCCGGTCAACCTTCAACACCAAAGCGGAATATTCACGGAAAAAAGATAATGTTATGCATTTGGTGGGATATAGAAGACGTAATGTATCATGAGCTTCTGTATCCTAATGAAACAGTTAATACCATATTTTATCAATGTCAAGCGATTGAACGAGGAATTGATACAAAAAAGGCCGCCAGTAGCCAGTAATAAGAGAAAAGTGTCCTCCAACATGACAATGCTAAACCGCATGTAGCAAAACCGATTAAAGAAATACTGATGGGCCTGGAATGGAAAATTTTTCTGTATCCAGCGTATTCCCTCGATCTTACTCTTTTTGATTTTCACTTGTTCCGCTCCATGCAACACGCCTTAGAAGAAACGCACTTTGCTAACCTCGAGGAATTCCGAAAATGGGTCGATAATTGGATCGTCTCAAAAGACAGGTCTTTCTTTCGACAAGGGATCCAGCTTTTACCAGAAAGATGGCAAAAGTAGTTGAAAGCAATGGAAATTATTTTGATTGATATCCGATCGTAACATATTATAAAAATAATAAATATTCCAAGTAAAAAAACGGCACAAATTCATGCAACCCCCTGATATTAAGAGAATATATTGAATGATTGCATAAGTTCGTGCCCGATTTTCATAAATGGTTAACTTACTGCATGACGGAGCTCCGGTGTTTTTATTTGGTTATGCGCTGAATATGTGACAATGTCTTGTGTCACTTTAGCGTCAGGCATCGTTCAGGCAAGTCGATTTATGCGTAAAAGAAATTTTTAAAAATGGGAAACGAAAAGGTGCATTTGCGGCATGTAATGCTATACAAATTTCGGAAAAGCGTGAGCGTTGGGACTGCACAAAAAATATTCAGAGCGTTTATTTGGATCGTGCTCCTGCTCTCCGGACAGTTAAAAAGTGACTTGGCAGATTTCGAAATGGTGATTTCAACTTGGAAGATCAACCCCGCTCTAGACGGCCTTCTGGCTTTGATGACGACATTGTGTGTGCCTTAGTGGAAGAAAACCCAAGGATTACAACTGAAGAGATTGCTGAGAGGTTGAAAATCGATAATTCGACCGCATTTCGCCATTTAAAAAAGCTTGGATAAGTTTCCAACTCAATACATGAGTGCCGCATCTCTTGACAGAAAAGAATAAGCATGAATGTGGTCATTTCTCTCCTCGTACGTAACAAAAAAGAACCTTTTTTTGGATCGAATGGTAACGATGAGAAGCGATGAGAAGTGGATTCAACAACGAAAGAGGATCTGGAAAACAGCAGCTAAAGATACAGAACCCGTCGCAAAAGCTAGCCTGCATCCACTGAAGGTGTTGCTGTGTGTTTGGTGGGATTGTAGGGGAATTATTCACTTCGAGCTACTCCGACGCGGCGAAACAATCACGGCGGACAAGTACTGTGAGCAACTCACTAAACTCGATGCGGCTATTCGAGAAAAACGCCCGGTTTTGGCCAATCGGAAAGGCATCATCTTTCACCATGACAATACTAGACCGCACGTCGCCCAACAGACGCTGCGAAAACTGCAGGAGCTGCATTGGGAATTCTTCAGCATCCACCATATTCTCCAGATACTGCGCCTTCAGATTTTCATCTGTTCTGGTCTTTGCAGAATAATTTGAACGAAAATCTTAAGTCCGAGGAAGCTGTTGAAAACTACCTCACGGACTTTTTTCAAAGAAAACCAAGCTCTTTCTTCAAAAATGGAATCGATAAGCTTGTAGATCGTTGGAAAATAATTGTAGAGAAGAATGGAGACTATATAATTGATTAATAAAATTGTATTCTTTAAAATTTAACTTATTAAAGTTTATCTTTAAATCGGGCACGAACTTATGCAATCATCTAATACTTCAAATATTACCTTTCATATTATTTGTGATAAATTCCATTTCCTCAACATAAAAACAGAAAATATATTTTAAAATATTTATTTTACAAACAGTAAAATAAATTCTCAAATATTGTTTATTCAAGTTTGTCAATGCTAATAAAATTTGACCAACTTGTTAATTAAGCACTATGAATATAAGAAGTAAGCACTATAAATATAAGAGGTAAGAAAACTTAAAGCATGGATAACATCATGACTTGTTAATTATTCGAAGAATCTACAATTCTTTAATCTTTCGTTAATCGCAATATTTAATACACGTTTATGTTAAGACGTGTCATTGTTATTTACATAATTACACGCTCGAATTTGTTCTTTTAGGTATGTTTCTAGCTTAACTTGACCCTCCTTCATTCCTCAGTACTTGTCAGTACTGTTTGAACCTGACTAGAGGGATTTTTTGCGTAAACTTAGTGCTGCAAACTGTGTAGAACACGATACAATTAATCACATAAGTTTTAATTTTATAAATTTTTGCATAATTCCATGGTCTATTTTATTTAGTAATATTAAATAAATTTTTATTGTTATTGTTTTTACCAAAATTATCTTTGTAAATCTAAAAATGCCTTATGTATCTGAAGATTTTGTGATATGCGAGGATTTTGTGATATTTGCAAAAATGCTATTTTATCTATAACTGTAATCAAAGGATTTTGTTTCTAAGTTTTTATTGTTAGAATACTGAAAACAATTATTTCGCAATTTTATAGTTTTGAATTATATGAATATTTGATTTTCTCGTTCATTTGTTTTTGTATACTTAAATTAACAGTTTTGTGTTTTAAATATATTTTCATAATTTTAATGCACTAAAAAATAAAATTTGCATATATTACTTTTCTTTATTGTATTTGGGTTGTCAAACTTGACTTTCAAATTTCATAGATTTAGAGAAAATTTTGTATTCAGTTCTCAGAAAGCTTGCGATGCAAAGATTGATTTATAATATCAAAACACTGATGTATTAGATGTGTGAATTAATTCGGTACGCTTTTTCTTCCAAAAAAAGACTTTAGTATGAAAAAATATAAAAAAGTACATTAATCAAAGTATTTGTCGTCGCTTGCTATTATTTTTTCCCATCTGTCTGGCAGTTGTTGCATTTCGTGACGGAAAAACTCGTCCTTCGAAGCGATCCTTTCATTCAGCCATTTCTCTATTTCTTCATAATTGTTGAAGTGCTGGTCCGAAAGCCTGTGTGCCATCGATCTGAACAAGTGATAATCGGATGGAACAATGTCTGGTGAATACGGCGGGTGAGGTAAAACGTCCCAGCCAAGTGCTTCCAAGATGGCCTTCACAATTTTTCCAACATGTGGCCGAGCGTTATCGTGCTGGAAGATCACTTTGTCGTGTCTCTTTGCATATTCCGACCGCTTCTTCAATGTGTTGTTTAAACGGATCAATTGTTGTTGGTAAAGTTCGGCAGTGATGGTTTAGCTCTGTTTTAATAGTTCATGATATACTACACCCTTCTGGTCCCACCATATACAGAGCATTACTTTCTTGCCGTGAATATTCCGCTTTGGTATTGATGTGGATGATTTTCCTGTGGTGGATCGCTAATGGATTTCCTTCGTTTGAGATTATCGAAATATATCCACTTTTCGTCTCCAGTCACAATACGATGCAAAAAACCTTTTCTTTTTTGCCTAGCAAGCAAGATTTCAGACATGACTTTTCGCCTTTCGATGTCTCTTTCTTTCAGTTCTTTCATATGGCACCTATCTTCCTTCTTTGTAAATCTTTCCCATGGGTGCCAAACGCACAGAAATTGTTGATCGATCAACATTCAACAATTGCGCGTGCTCATGTTGCGATTGACACGGATTTTCATCGATTAGCGCCTGCAATTCCTCGTCCTCGAACTTCTTCGGCTGACCTAGACGAGGTTTGTCATCGACACTAAAATCATCACTTTTTAAATGTCGAAACCAATATCTGCATGATTTATCGGTGGAAACACTTTCACCATAAGCTTTTACGAGCATTCGATGAGCTTCAGCGGCTGTTTTCCTCAAATGAAAACAGAAAATGAGAACATTCCGGAACTGATGCTTTTTTGGTTCGAGTTTCGACATTTCCGAATCAGATAAACACGATGTTATTGTTACAAACCCAAACGTTTATCAACTGAATATTATTGTCAGAAATCAAAACTAAAAAATAAAGCATTCTGCAGACATTAGAAGTTAGAAAATTATATAGTACAGCAATTAACCGCCAGATGGACCGAATTAATTTACACACCTAAGCATGTGAAAAAATAAATTAGAATAAAAACTGGATAAAGATTAAAGTAATTTTTGAAGTAATTAAAATTGTTATTCCATTTATTTTAAATATATAAGCCATAATACTAATACTTCAATTTATTTTTTCCTAATAATTTTTTTATCCACATCCTAATACTTATCGATTTGTTTTTCGCTATATGTTTTATATTTTAGTATCTAATCTATTGACCAAGTATTATTAAAAATAAAAAATATTTTAAGATGCAGAAGAAAATAAAGAAAAAATTAATATATTTGTAAAATACAATGTGACTATCCACGAGAGAAAAATATTGTGAATAACGGAGGGTTAACAACTTAACCTTTTATAATATTTATATATTCTCAATAAACAATCTATTAACAGATTGCTAATCTGTCGACAGAGTCTACTAATAGAATTTAACAACAAATTGGAAGCAGAAAGCGAGCAGGATCTGCAGTATGTTTCATTCAAATAGACTGGAACGACAAATTCTGCTCGATTTCTGTCGTCAGTTTGTCATATTTCGCTATCAGATTATGTTGTATTCCTGCTGGCAAGCTGCTGAGTTTGTAGCGGATACTATACGACATCTATTTTTACAGGCAATGTTGTGACATTGGACAGACTGCACGCGCATATACAACGAAATTTGAAAAAATCCAGTAACATATATGTGAAAATATGAGTCTCAATTTTAACGGAATGCAGCCAGCAGATAGGGTAATGAGTTAAATATAATGTACTTGTTACGGAGTCATCTTCCAGGATAAGCCTCGAAAAGGCATTTGAATTTTGTTATGCCTCGGATCGGAAACGATTCGCAAAAATTTCTGGATTGTACGAAGAAGAGAGGTAGATACAGCCGTGTCGGCAGATCACGGTGTCTCAAAACAAGCGGTGATCACGATCTCGCGAAGTGATCTCTCGTCCAGATACGGTGATACACGAACATGTGATAGAACATAAACAATACTTTCAGTGGGCCCATATATGGGCAATTATAAATCGATTGGTCCTAACACCAATAACCGCATATATCGGTGTGAGTGATCGAGGAAAGTCGAGTCGTCCGCAATATATATTTAGCAAAAAACCTTCGGTGGAAGGTTCTTGGATCGACATGTTCGCGCTATACGCAATCGAAACGCCGAAGTTGCCACGAAGAAATCCCGTTGGCGCGGATTGAGCTTTTACATAGCCGTGTAACAACTAATAAAGCGTGTGACAGCTTAAGAATATTTCGCGTTTCTCATTTGGTCCTTTCGACCGTCCGTGATCAATCCTTCCTTATTGCGAGTATTTCAATTATACCTTGAATCCTTAACATTTGGTCGTTCGAGCCGGATCACAGAGTGCGTGTAATTCACGAAAACTCAAGTACAAAGGAGCAACTGTTGCAACGAAGACCACGAAGTGACGGAAGGAAACCCCTCTCCCGGCGTCCACTGGCACGATACTCCTTCGCAAAAAGGGAGCAGGGTGGGACAGCGGACTTCTTCCCTCCGGGCACCTTGGATTTCGAGATGGCTTCGTTAGACGAGCTGATACAAGCTCAGCTCACCAATCATTCGTTGATTCTTCGAATCGTGCCAAATTTCCACAAGTTAGCCAAAGTTAAGGACTCCAACGGCCTTTCGAAGCCGATTAGACTGCTTACAGAGATATTGGGATTCCTGTCAGGAATACCATGCCAGGATCTACACGCTCATAGATAGAGAAGATATTCAACTGCATGAATATTTCAAAACAGATAAGTTCCTATTCATCAATGATGCTGTTAAAAAGGTACGAGACGTATTGTCCGAAGCATTAGAGTCATTGCAGCCTAGCGGCATTCCTCAAAGCCTCGGTGAGTCCCATCATTCGCACGCAAGTCGTCAGCCGGTTGTGCATCTACCGCAAATAGACATTCCTAAGTTCGAGGGAGATATTGTCAAATGGGAAACCTTTAGAGACATTTTCGAATCGTTAGTCATGACGCGCTCAGATTTAACCAATGTTCAAAAATTGCATTATCTGAAAGCGAATCTTAGCGGCGAAGCGAGTCTCATTTTGTCGAATATCCAAGTAACGGATGCGAATTACAATTACCGCGTGGGAATTACTGCGCAAGCGATACGATAATTCGCGGGCGATTGTCAATGCTCATTTACAGGCACTGATTGAAATTCCGGGTGTGACCTCTCGGTCGGTTAGCGATCTAAAGACATTGCGGGATAAAACGAATGATATCTACACCGCGTTACTGAATCTAAAAAGACCGGTTAATTTATGGGAGGATTTGTTAATTTTCGTAACCGTCTCGAAACTTGACAAGTCGAGTCAACATAATTGGGATTTCACTTAGAGACAGCGTCGAGCTTCCGAGTTTCGCAGAACTCGACGGATTTTTAACGTTACGTATAAGAGCTCTTGAGCTATAAAATTAAGTAAGCTTGGCTGCGACAAAACTGATAATAAGCGAATATATTGAGATCATATCAGGCGTCTGCGAGTCAAGAATCATGCGTTGCTTGCGATGGCACGCACCCGATTCACCGATGCAAATCATTTATTAATTTATCGCTGGATCAACGAGTTGAGATGTTGGAACGTAACAAGTGCTGCTTCAATTGTCTACGTAAGGGGCATTTGCTCGGTTCTTGCAGAAGCAGTAATGTCTGTCTGCATTGTAAACAGAAGCATCATTCGCTGATTCATAGGGGGAAGTCTGCTCTGCGAGAAGAGCACACTTCAGAGAAACGAGAGTCGAATATGCAGCCACAAGTATCGTTTAGCGTGGCCGTTAACGATAAACCTCGCATTAACCAACTAATCTCTTGTAATAGTTTATCGAGTCAGTCGTCGAGTTTTACCGTGTTGCCAACGGCCTCCGTTGTGGTCAAGAGTGCGTCGGGTCGTTCAGTGAGAGTTCGAGCGTTAATTGATCAAGGGTCACAGGCATCCTTTGTATCCGCATCTATCATACAGTTGATACGAGCAGATTGCAAGAGAGTTGCTGTGGACGTGACCGAGATAGCCGGCTCTTCCACAAGAAAGATTAAGCACGTTGCCTCCTTAACGGTGGAGCCGTGTTCATGCGATGGCTCAGCCCTATCAATGCACGCACTAGTACTGTCACAACTGACGTATATTCCAAAACCGTTTAATTATGCTAAGTTCGAGATCTTAAAAACGTTAAAGCTGGCCGATTTAGAGTATACAGCTCATAACGGCATCGAGCTGATTATCGGTGCCGATTATTTCAGGACGATCATTCGTGACGGCTTGGTACGAGGGCCCGAAGAGTGTTCATCTGCGCAGCTTTCTGGACCGGTTCGCAAACATTGGTCCGATAACATACCCGTCCGAATAGTAATCAATCACATTATGATCGATGACTCGTTGGACAAATCGTTGCGGGCGTTTTGGGAACTGGAGGAGGTACCAACTCGGGTTGTCGGAGGAAGATGCAAAGTGCGAGGCTTACTTCGTCGCCATGCACTCTCGACTCTCCGACGGCCGATACGTGATTCGTTTACCGTTCAAAACAAAGCCGCCGATACCGATCGGGGAAACCGAGCGAGATGCGAGGCGCCTTTTCTTGGCAAATGAAGCTCGCGTTTCTCAAAACTCCGAGATGTCAATTGCCTACAAGGAATTTATGCAAGAGTACGAGAATTTACATCGTATGGAGCGCATCGTTAGGGACGAATTGTACGGTCAACAGTCTGTTTACCTTGCTCACCATGCAGCAATTAAAGTATCGAGTCAAACGACGAAAGTCAGGATCGTATTCAATGCTTCACGCGCATCGTCGAATGCGTCTTCGTTGAATGACCATTTGATGGTCGGCACGAAATTGCAAGCAAACTTATTCGCAATAATATTACGGTGGCGCTCACATAGGTTCGTATATTCTGCGGACATCAAGAAGATGTTCAGACAGATCCAAATTCATAAAACTGATGTAGATTTTCAGCGAATTTTCTGGAGAGCGGATGCCGCTGCAGATCTTTTAGCATATCAGCTGTTGACGGTAACGTATGGTACAACCTCAGCCCCGTTCTTGGCAAATCGCGTGCTAAAACAGTTCACTTCAGACGAAGGGATGAATTACCCAGCCGCGGTTGCTGTTCTCGGGAACGACTGCTATATATGCATCTGATCTGATGTTCGGTGCAGATGATGCGGATTCCCTGCGACGAATAAAAGGACAAGTAACACAGTTGCTTATGGCAGGTGGTTCTCACACACAAATGGGCGTCTAATGACGATCGGCTGTTACAAGATATCCCAGTATCTGAACACAGCATGAAGTGTGCCAAGGTAATATAGGAGGCGGATTCACTTCTTCAGGTTTTCGGGGTATCGTGGTGTCCCTCATCAGACACTTTCAACATTCAGGTCATAAGTGAGGCCAATCTTGTTTTTACAAAGCGTACATTTCGCTGTCTGCGCGATTGTTTGATCCGTTGGGCTGGATCGCGCCGGTGACAATCACCGCCAAAATGATTCTTCAACTTCTTTGGCTACGGAAAGTTGAGTGGCACGAGCCACTTCTGGTCGATCTCGCTAAGCGATGTTTGGAATATCGGTCTCAACTTGCACTGCTGAGTAATATATCCATTCTCCGCTGGACAGGGCAGGGCAGTGATGCTCGCGATATACAGCTTCACGGCTTCTCGGACGCATCAAATGCCGCTTATGCGGCTGTGATTTACCTCAGAGTCGAGTACAGGCAGGGTGAGGTTCAAATCTCATTACTGTACGCAAAGACCAAGGTTGCTCCTCTTAAAGCGCAGAGTGTCCCACGGCTAGAATTATGCGGGTCACTGCTGCTAGCCAAATCGTTAGATTTCGTAAGGAGATCAATGCATCTTGCACGCGTTCCCGCGTACTGCTGAATGAACTCAGCAGTCGTGCTTTCATGGCTGAATGCAGACCCGTCTCGGTGGACACCGGTTGTAGCGAACCGCGTCTCGGAAATACTGACGATAGAGCCATATACTATTTGGCACCACGTCCCCACGGCTTCTAACCCCGCAGATTGTGCATCTCGAGGAATTACCGGTGAGGCATTGCTTTCACATTCCTTGTGATGGAACGGCCCGTTGTGGCTAAAAAACTCGGAATCCGGATGGCCCGTCCGTATACCCAATACAGGAACGGGAGTAGAGAAAAGAAAAAGTGCTTGTACTCTTGCAGTTCCACAACAAATGCCATGGAATCTTCCCGCTGCAGTTTCTTCGTGGACACGAATGCTTCGGATCACCGCGTATATACGAAGGTTCGTACAGAACGCTCGATTCAAGCACGTGAGAGTGTCACACGTGTATCTAAGTGCAAGTGAGATTGTACAGGCGACATTCTTCTGGATCCAAGCAGTACAGACATATTGCTTCCGTAAGGAGATTTTTGCGTTGCAGAAACGGCATGCAATTGGCACAAAAAGTGCATTGTTATCGTTGAGCCCGTTCCTAGACTCTGATGGAGTCCTCCGGATGGGTGGAAGACTTCACCGTGCCGAGCTGAGCAATGATACGAAGTTTGCAATGATAGTTCCTAAATGTCGAGTAGCTGAGCTTATTATACGACATGCGCATCTACGCTCACTGCGTGGAGGAACTCAAGCCACCTTACGGATGCTTCGGCAGAGATACTGGGTTCTCGGTGCTTGTAACCAGGTTAAAACTTGTATTTTTAAGTGCGTGACCTGCGCACGTCAGCGTGCCTCGGTAACACTCCAACGTATGGAAGACCTTCCCGAGATGCGAGTGAGGACGTCGCGCGTTCGCGAATATTGGGGTGGACTAAGCGGGTCCCTTCCATATTCGATCAGCAAAGGGCAGAGGTCATAAAACTCACAAGGCCTATTGCGCGCTATTTATTTGCTTAGCGACTCGTGCGATTCATCTAGAAATAGTGAATGATTATACAACCGAAGGGTTTATAGCGGCATTCGAGAGGTTTTCAGCCCGTAGAGGATTGCCTGCGGTCATTTATAGCGACAACGGAACCAATTTTCAGGGAGCAGACAAAGAATTGACCAGGAAACTTCGTGAGCTAACACATGACCCCGCCGTACAAGGTCATTTCGCCTCGGAGGAAATCATATGGAAATTCATCCCACCGGCAGCTCCTCACTTTGGAGGGCTTTGGAAGGCCGGGGTGAAAGGAGTTAAATTTCACTTGTGACGAGTACTTGGAGACTTCACTCCAACATTCGAAGAATTTTCTATCCTCCTATGCAAAATTGAATGTACATTAAATTCGAGGCCGTTAGCTCCGTTATATGATGATCTGGAAAGTTTTGACGCGCTGATTCCTGGGCATTTTCTTATCGGCTCGTTTCTCAAGGCCGTGCCGAACATGAGCATAGGTGATACACAAATGAATCGGTTGTCTCGCTAGCGGATTATTCAGCGATTACATGAAGGTTTCTGGAAAGTTTGATCAGCAAATTATTTAAATTCGCTGCAACCACAGCGTAAGTGGCAATCGGAGAGGAATCTCAAGATAGGAGATCTTGTATTAATGAGCAACCCGAAACTCCCTCCGACCAAATGGGAACTAGGTCGGGTGTCGCAATGTCATCCGGGCGCAGACAATCTTGTTCGAGTCGTGACGGTCAGGACGGCGAAATCCACGTTTAAACGACCAATACAACACAACTGTGTAAGCTACCAGTCAACACTACCGATAAAAAAGGCACGGAATCCTGCGATCGTTCGAGCTATGAAACGTGTTA